>NC_135373.1:71511212-71706212 GCF_049243985.1 Paroedura picta | reverse complement strand
ATTTTGTTGTTTCACACAGGAAAACCTAGTTGCAAAAAGCACATTTAAAGTACATTATCCAACTAGGTCTGTGCAAGTGAAAGCTGCATCAATTTACTTACAAAATAATGAGAGTTTGTATAAACCTTTGACTGCCCCCCTGTATGAACTGGAGATGCTAGGGCACATGCTGGCTTCATGTTCTGCTTGAACATTGCAGGCAAGGAGCTCATTGTTTGGCAATGAGTTTGGGTTGCTTGTGAGTAGGTATGAGTGATTTGCCTCAAATAAGACAAAAATACCAGAATCAATTAAATGGTCTGAATCAGAGTTGGCTGAATCATGATTAGGCCATGATTTGGCCTGTTTAAATGCATCCCCTTACTTTTTCATACAGTGCCTGAGAAGGTAGTAGAGGGGGGTGGGAAGAAAGGAGAGTGGCATACCACTCCCCAAATCAATTTGACCGAATCCAAACAAGCTTTGAATTTGGCCCGAATAATTCCTAGCTGAATCCAAAATGGTATGAAATTTTGGGTGTGTGCACATGGAATCATAGAGCTGGAAGGGACCTCCATGGTCATCTAGTCCAACCCTCTGCACAATGCAGGAACTCACAACTTCCTGCCGATCCATAGTGACCCTAATTTCATGCCCAAGTGATCCCCCCCCCCCAAATCTCCAGAATCCTTCCTGGCCTGGGGAAAATTCACTTACCATGCCTCCTTGTGAGTCATTTGTGAATAGACAATAAATTACCCCATTGCTGCTGCTTGGTGGTGATGTCACCAGCTGTCACCACCAGTCATATAATTGAAATCATATATATGTTGGCAGCTATTAACCATGTTAATAGCTGCCAATCAATCAGGAGCTGCAGCCGTTCTATCATGTCCTCCCCTAAGAGACACTAAGAATATTTAGTATGTCTAAACTGGAAAAACATAGCCAAAAAATACCTTAGTGGTATTTTCCAGCTATTTCTTTTTAGCTGGGTATAGATTGAAGGTTATCCAAAATGGCCGCTACAAGCCCTAATTAAAATTTGGAAGAGGTACAAAGAAAGAATAAGCCCTCAAACCTCTCTTCTGAAGTCAACAGGTTCCTTTTACCATATGTGGTGGACATGTGAAATGATCCAAAAGTTTTGGTGTAAAATACACAGGCTTATGCAGGAAATTATGAAGTAGATGTTTCTTATGTATGCTAAACATATGTTGTTGTGTTTTCTTCCCAATTAATTTACCAGAGCAACTAAAAGAGGTTTTCTTTCTATGCAACCGCTGCAGCTAGGTTAATAGTAGCAGCAAAATGGAAGCAAAAATCAGTTCCAGAAGTTGAAGAATGTCTGGACAAGATTGGACATTTTGTATTGATGGCAAGACTGACTAGCATGGTATGCAAAGAACCTCCAGAGAAATTTCAAAACTATTGGAAATGCTTTCTGGATTATCAAGAGACATAATTATTAATAAAAACACATAATCACTGTAATTAATTAACTAGTAGACTGTATTTGAAAAGAAAAAATGACCTTCTTCCCCTCTCCCTCCTCCCCTACACTGAATACTGTATATCAACCCCTTCACTCTCCACCCTTTCCATGAAATAAATAAAATTGTTCATTAAAAAATGAAAACTACCCCCCCCCCCCCAAATGGCCACTACAAAGAAATCCTGAATATTTTGGGGATTTTTTGTGAGCTGCCATTTTGAACAGCTGAAATTCAACCCCAATCTACATCTGGATAATATAATAGCTGGAAAATACCACTAAAAGTGGAAAGTCAAATTTTAAGGGCATTTAAAGGAATTGCAGTTTCTTTAAATGCCTTGCAGTAGGCATTTAAAGGGACACCAAGATCTTTAAACTCCTTCAGAGTTTACTTGCAGCTTTAAAAGGCATTTAAAGAGACCACATTCCCTTTAAATGTTTTCCTCCTTTTCTTTGAAAGTGATGGAGGAAGGGACACCTTATTTGGGGATCCATTGAATTGTACCATCTGGTTCTATCTTTCTGAAACTTGGAAAGGTTTTTGAGGAACAGCACCAGCAGCTATACTTTAAAGTCAGTGTCTCTACCTCAAAAAACTTTCCTTAGAGCCCTACATACACCCAGCTGGATTCTCCATTATCGCCTAGATGGACCATTGACTACAACAGTGGTCCCCAACCTTTTTATCACCGGGGACCACGCAACACCGGGCATCACTCACCGGGGAACACTCAACGTCTTTTACTGAGGCCCGGTAGGGGGGTAGTTTACTCCTCTACTCTCAACCACTGCCCTGATGCGCTCTGATCGCTATGGTAATGTTTAAACATCCCTTCAAAATAAGATACAGACACGCCACAACAATGAACATAAGGAACATTTTATTTTCATGGAAATTTTAACTCATGACAATGACAAACCAATGGGAACCCTGAGCTTGTTTCTCTGCAACGAGATAGTCCCATCTGGAAGTGATGTGAGACAATGACACCCGAAGTGTGTTGTAAAGGGCCGGGGGGGAGAAGAAGGTGTCCTTTGGGGCCCACCTCCAATTAGTTGAAGGACCACATGTGGTCCGCGGCCCACAGGTTGGGGATCGCTAGACTACAATGGTTCTCATCGGCTATAATGGAGAGGGAAAAAAACCAAATTTCTAGATATTTACTGAATTCCAATACCAGATTCAGGAGTATTAGGAAATATCAATATTTAAGGGAGTTCAATATACCCGAACCATATAAATACAGTTTGTTTGTTTGCACACCACTAGAAGCAGCTATTCTGGCTGTGTATCTGAAGTATCCTGGAAGTGACCTTTTGAGCAGAAGGCAGGGCATGTATTCTTTTTGAGTAGTCTCATCTAATTACTTTAAAGCATTGCATGTCAAATTTATCTGTGTTCCCTTTTTATTGTACAAGCTGTAAATGCAGTTTGTATCCAGGTTGGCAGTGCAAACCAGCTCTCTGAACCCTTTCCAAGTGAGGAAGACCAGGTTAAAACAAGATCTGTGAAATTATGATTATAACAGTAGCAGCCTTAAATGTCTACTGTACTGAGATAGGGTTACCCAATGATTGCACAAGAAATAGCCATTGCTTCTAGTTACTTCGCATTCATGGAATGCTTCTTAAGCAATGCCTTTCCTGCCTTCTTTCTCTCTCTCTCAATACTACTTGTCTAGGCTGCAACCCTCCAAGGACCACTAAAATGAAAGGAAGTGGTTCAGCACCAATGGTGAGTAGCCAGAGACCCCAAATGTCTTCCCCTAGGAGCTGTGCTTTCTCTTTCAGTCCTGCAGAGCAACTGCAGGAATAGGAAGAAGGAGGGAGAAAGGAAGTATAAGGGTGAGTAATTGCCTTGTAATATTTCTTTGTCAGGCTGGCATCAAGGTAACCTCTGCATATCAAAGGTAAACTTGAATTCCCAGCCTTCTGAAAAGTAAACGGCATGGCTCCCGGCCAAGTGCAATGATCAATGAACCATTCCAAGTAGGATAGTTGCACTGAATTCTGGGCCTCTGCAGAAAGGCTTAGCTAATACCATGTTCGATAAAGGTTTAGTCATGACTCAGAGTGGCAAAGGAAAGCATGCCTGTGCAAGTGAATCTCATAGCTGTGGTTTATCCAGCCCTTTCATGACTTGTGTTGAATGTTTACTTTGCTTCAGTAGCTGGTAGCTGTGAAATTTCCAGAATCTATGCCAGGTATTAATGTTAGTGATGAAAAGATGGGACCGAAAGCCATAATTAAGGAAGCTATCATAGCAATGGTTAAGCCTGCATGGCAGATTTTTTCAAGAGCATTAAAATGTATTGTTGGCAGATAAAGGTTGCAGGCTTTTATTAGACATAGTAGAGAAGTATTGTTTGTGTTTATTGTAATGGCTTGCAGCGCAATCCTATGTGGGTTTGAACTGAAATAACTTAATATAAGATTGTGGTGTAAATTATCATTGAGATCTTTATCATTGACCTTTTCTGCATGGGAGGAAAAGGCTGGGCCACTGCTCTTATGGCAGAGGGGCTAATCCCCACTTTCACATAATGTTGGTGCCGCCCTGGCCTGCCTTGGCTTGGTTTAGACCCTCTGTAACCCCATGGCAAGGAAATGTGGATATTTCTGCATTTCCTTTTCACCACAAGTCCTATCCCAGTGCAGGCCTGTGTGGAAGGGGAAGAGTTGGGCCTTCCACATACGGCAGCTGGGGCAGAAATCCAGGCAGACTGGGTCTGGTGGGGAAAATATTCTCTGTGAGGGCCTGGGAAGCCATGGGGCTAATTGCTCCATAGCACGGAACCAGCTGCGGCCCGGTGTGGCTGCCACCATGTGGAAAGGTTATTGTGATATTAGAATTCTAGCCAGTAGCTGACTCTTCCTGCCTCTTCTCTTGACAGAGTCTGGAGTTCTCTGTCTCTTTGGAGGTAAGTGCAAAGGTAGATTTTTAGATTTTCAATCAGACATCAAACACTATGTTGCTGAATTACAATTCGCTAATACAGGCAGAGGACCTTTAAGACTTGTGGTGAGAATCCTGTATCCTCCCCCTGCTCACTCGGTTAGCCAGCTGGCCTGCCTGCAGTCCTCCTACCTCTGCCCACCTGATTCACATAGCATACTTTCCATGTATATGGATCTCTACTTGATTGGAAGACACTGATGTGGACACTGAAAGTGCAACCTGGGACACGGTTAATGCTTGTCTTGATCAGGGACTGTTTTTGAGAATTCAGAGGCCTCCATTTATTTTATCTGGCCTGCTAGTCCATAAATGTGACTAACAGTCCACACAGTGCTCTATGTCTAGGTCTGTTAAGGTTGTATCTGTAAAGGAACTAACATTACAAAACTCATTATACATTTCTTGTATGCTGTGTGTGTGTGTACACACACACACACAACATACATACACAACAACATCCAGTTTCATTTGCACAACAACCCTGTGCAGCTTCACTGTTCAGCGGAGAGCGGGCGGGGCCAGTCCGATCTTTGGACCAATCGGAAGGTGCAAAATTTAGACCAAGTGGGAGGTGACAGAGCCCACCCCTCCAGCCCGGCCAGGGGTAATCTGGGGACATTGCCACCAGTCTGCCCCTGACCACCGCAGGGAGTGGAGCTCAGTAGGTATGCCTAGGGGGGTGAGAATGGAGGCTTGGACAGGCTCTGCCAACCCTTTTCGACCCAGGGCTGTCCTAACTGTCACATCCAACAACTTCCCTCACTTTGCCTCAGAACCCTGACAGAGCTGGCAGGTGGCTGATGAGTGTCCTCCATCTGCCTCCCTTCAGGCCTGCTTCGAAGGAGCCTCTAACAGCCTCTGACTGATGGGAGGGAGGCTCCAAGAGCAACGCAGAGGAGTCTGTGGGGGTACTTGTGCTTTCCTTTTGGGGGGGGGGAAGCTTTCCCCTTCTGCCAAATAGCTGGCTGACAGGGAGGCCACAGAAAAGCCCCTTCTCACTTAAAATACTGATATGGCCAGCCTTGCTGCTAGAGGGAAGATCAGCCACGTAACTCTCTGCAGATTTAAGGCCTACTGCACAGGGTTGTTGTGCAGATGAAACAGGAGTCAAAAGAATCTCCAACACACCATCTAGTTTCATCTGCACAACAACCCTGCAGTAGGCCTCAAGTGTTTCAACTCAACAACAACCTGCGTGGGAGGTCTTAAATGTTTCTTCTCTATCACAACCCTATCCAAAATAGCCCTTTTTGCCTGGGGAGCTGATCTTTATACTCTGCAGGTGAGCTGTAATTCCAGGAGCTTTCCTCCCCACCTGGAGGTTGCCTACCCCTGGGTTGGAAGTATTCCTGGAGGTTGGATTTCAAAATCATAAAATGCCTCAGAGTCCGGCCTCTGAAGTAGCCATTTTTGCCTGCAGAGCTGATCCTTATAATCTAGAGATGACGGTAGAGGCTTACAGACTGGGGGGGGGGGAGTGGTGTGGGTGTGTCCCTCCTGGGCTATGGGCTATGGTCAGCCCTTACCAGCAACTGTTTGTATTCTGGGGCACAGACAGACAGACCAGTACAAGTCCTGCAAGTCTGGAAAGTGCAGGAAGATCTAAATAAAGAATATTTACAGCCTGAAACTGTAAACTGCCAGTAATAGACTGGCCTGACTTGGTAGATCCCCAATGACAACATTGGCTGTCTATGGTCCACCCACAGGCTCATGTGGGATTTAAATTAAATTGTATATCACCAGAGACTGGGTTGAGTTTTGCAATGTTTTTAATGGGATTTTAATGGGATTTTTATTGTTATTGTATGGATTGTATTTTGAAATTGTAAACTGCTATGAGCCAACCTTGGGAGTAGCAGTCATAGGAATCCAAGTATAAATACATAAAAAATAAATAGTGAACAAGTAAATGGCAGGAGAGAAATGGGAATCAAAGTGACTTGGTCTGGTAAATAAAAAACTGTTCAAATGGAGTTCACTATACAGGAAAGTAGGCGCAGCCTAACTTCCTGGAGTTGAGCTGTACTTCTTGGGGATCCTAAGACCCCACCTGGAGCCTGCCATCCTCAAACCTCAGCGGGATACAATGCTACAGAGTCATCCCTCCAAACCAGCCATTTTTGCCTGGGGAGCTGATCTTCATAGTCATGAGCAGCAATTTCAGGAGATCTCCAGGCCCCACCTGGAGGTTGGCTGCCCTGGTCTGAACATGCTCCTTGAAATCTGGTAGTAGGGCCTCAAGAGTGTGTAATGCCCCCACAGCCACCGAACACCCCCTGTCCTATTTGAGGTAAAGACAAGGTAAGATTGCCGGATTTGTATGGGTTCATGTTCTGGAATTGTCATGAACCCCTAGTTCCTAACCTGTAGTTTTCGCCTCCTCTTGAAGTTCACTTCATTGCTTTGTGCTCCCAGATCTGAGTTGTGGCACCTTCCTTGAGAGTTCCCTTCCCATCCCGTGCCTGCATTTCAAAGCTTCATTCCATGTTCACTTCCTTATCTTGTCTCAAAAGGCTGTCCTCGCTGGGAGCTTCACATCCTATACAAGCTTGTGTACATTTGTAAGAAAAGGCCAACATGGATTCACTTTACGAATGAAACTCAGGACCAAAGCTTAGATAAATGTGAAGTTAAAATCACATATTCAACTGTACATGTACCAAATAACTTGAGAATTATCCAACACACATATACAAATTGTGCATGCATCCACTGTAACTTGTAACTTGTACCCAGCTTGTAACTTGTACCCAGCTTGCTGCTGGGGGGTAAAATGGTAATGACTGGGGAAGGCACTGGCAAACCACCCCATATTGAGTCTGCCATGAAAACGCTAGAGGGCGTCACCCCAAGGGTCAGACATGACTCGGTGCTTGCACAGGGGATACCTTTACCTTTACCTCACTGTAACTTGTAAACACGGTTCTTGTCTTGAACATGCCATGGTTTTGCATACAAATGTCACAGATTATATTTCTTGTACCCCCTTGACCTCCCCATGTATGTAACTATCTGTGGGGTGTATGTAACTGATGAAGTGAAGATCAGTATGTAACTGATCATTGTATGTAACTGATGAAGTGGGGTACTGTTGGTGGAGACCTATGATACAAAAAATCTGTTAAAGCTGTCACAATTTTCCTTTTGGGTTTTATTACAATAGAACATGACTAGTATGCGTTCTTCAATATGTGCGTCCTCTCTATGTATATTTGCACTATAAGATGCAAGGCCATCAATATTCACCCAAGCAATGGTTTTGGATCAATATATATTCAGATACTTTGAAAACGATAACGTTAATCTATAACTCTGTCTCACTCGTTGAGATTCAGCAATCTGTTCTGCTACGTACGTTAGGTTAGAGTCCATGGGAATGACCCCAGTGAGTTTATATGATGCTGATTTTCTCTTCTTCATTATGCTGATGATTGAGACTGAACTCTTTTAAAGACCACGGGGACTTGGGGAGATGAGAATTCATTAAAATGCACAATATGCATGCACCAAGCAAGTGTATAAGAAATGGTAATGAAAGCATTGTGTTTGTGAGGTTTATGCTTTCACCAAAGGAGATACTGCTGGCTGACAATGGTTACCAAGATGCTGAGGTTAATGTCTCTCCTTAAAAAATATAACATTCTTTTAGGCTGCTTCTGCAAATGCTACCATGTAGAAACACACACTTACTCATACCTGCCAGCAGACTGTTTCAGGCACTGAATACTTGCCTAGGGATGCCTCTATGGCAATGAAATCATGCAGCTTTAAGAGAGGGAAAATGCCCCCTGTCCTCTTTGTAGAGGAAGAGAAAATGAGCAGAATCTTCAGATCTCCTTTTAGGGTTAGTTGTCATGTACTGGTGATTAACTTGTTATGTGGAAACAAAATTAATAAAAAGTTGGCTTTATTGTTGCTGATATTTTTCTCAAGACATCTGGCTGAGAATTATTTGAAGTGTAGTGCTGGACCATGTGGAATATCAAGATGATCCAGTGCGGCCATGCTTATATGAATTTTAGAAAAATATAAAGTATTATAAGAGCTCAAACGTTTAAAAACCATAAAATACTATCTATTCGGCACACATAAAACATCTAAGTGAGTACACAAGCAACGGCAAAAGGTTTTATCTTTGACCTAATGCGTTTCGGTCTATCAGAAATTCATCACAAATTCTTAAAATTCTCAACAGGAGGGTGAAAAAAACCTTATTCGTTCTGTTATGGCTAGTTCTGATCATGGAAAGTGTTTATATTAGCAGAATCTTCAGCTAGCAAATATTTTTTCTTCCTCCCCTGGGTGTTGGAGAATCCTACTGTGTGCTTCTCTGAGGACAGGTCCAAAATGAGAAAATACTAAGATGATCTATCAGGAGATCATTTTGATATGAAGCCTGGAGGCAAAGTGCTGATGCATGCTGACTATTTGTGTGCAGTCAGGATTCAAGGGTCAGACTAGGCTCTGGGAGACCCACTCTGTCACAGAGCTCACTGAGTGAGCTTGGTTCTATCACATAGTCATAGTCCAACCTACCTCAAAGGGTGGTCATGAGGAGTGAATAGGAAAGGGAGAGCCATGTTACCACTCAAGTTACAATGTACAGATTTGTGTGAGGAAGACATGTCCTCTTGTGCTATGACGTAAGAGCAGATCGAGACATTTCTACATCCACTGAAATAATCAATGGTTTTAGAAGGATGGAACTCTGCTTAGCATGAGACTGACTGCCAGTACTTAACTTAGCTGGAATATGTAGAGCAAGTGAACTGAAACTACAGGTAAATGGGAAAACGTGCTCAGTGTTTTGAGTGATGTGTGACATGGTAGGGAAAATCCCACCCATCATCACGATTACTCTGCCACCAGATTAGTTCGGCACCCAGCAAAAATCAATACCCAAGTGTCATAACAAGCTGCAAAACCAGATGCCAACCTCAACCCTCCTTAATGAGCAATATGCTGGCAGCAGAATACATATCCTGCTGGCATGATTGAACTTGCCTACTTAGGGGGCTTGATTTATCCAAATATTACTAAATGTTCTGTCCAAAAGATGCTTAGTTAAAAGCTGACTAGGTTTTTTTTTAATGTAGTTTCAAACTGCAGCGAGCCTATTGAAAACTCATTATCTTCAAATAGGATTACACTCTGTTAATATGGGAGCATGCACATTAGAATATCTCATAAAATCAAAAGTTCCAATTTGCTCACCATATGTAAATCCAATTCAAAATATTTCCATAACATACACCCACTAGATGTTACACTATTTGTATGTCACTCTAGAATGGATTAACTCCGTGACAGACTAGTCTCATGTTCGTGTCTCCCCCCCCCCCCGCATTTGGTGTTTTTAAACAGTTTATATTTGTTATCATATCAAAGACAGGCTTGCAGTTTTCAAAAGGAAGAAGAGAACACAGCGCCCAAGGCTCTTCCAGCATTACATTTCTTATTCCATTTTATCTTTCTTGGTTTTGACTAATGTCAGTAACAGCTACTGGTAATAAACGGCTTGTTACAGCTTGCTTCTGCCTTCAAGCATTGGCTTTGATACATTGTCAGCCAATTGGAAGCATTTCCTGATTACATTTCCAAATTGCTTGTTTATTGATCGAAAGTTAATAAAGCAAAAGACAACTTTATGGCTTAAATTAAATGAAAGTTTCCTTTGATGTTCAAATTATCCAATCAACTCAATGTGCAGTGAAATGTAAGCATCTGAAAGTTTTATCTGGAAATGAAGAAATGGGCTAGATAAAGGGATTCTTGCAAAAGACCATTGTGTTTCAATGCTAATGAAAACAGTCTTTAGAATATAGGTATTTCACTTATTTCCAGTCTCAAAGCCAAATGTATAGGATTTTTTTTTAAGCACTGATATACAAAATGCTTTGACTAATCTAACCAGGACATTTGATTTTAGCAACAAAAATAAAATAAAATGTTATCAGCTATAATCCCATCATTGCTAAAGGAGTGGTAACTTATCCTGATGCAACTCCTGGTTCAAAGTGTTGATTTTGACCTTTAAGGCTATACGCTGCTTGGGTCTTACCTATCTGAGGGATAGTTTATCTGCTTATGCCCCCACAGGCCCCCTCGCCTTGCGGGTATGAATCTACTAGTTGTCTCTGGCCCTAAGGAGGTTTGCCTGGCCTCGACCTGGGCCAGGCCCTTTCTGGCCCTGGCCCCAACCTGGTAGAATGAGCTCATGGAAGAGTTAAGGACCCTGACAGAGCTGTCGAGTTTCCTTGGGGCCTGTAAGACGGAGCTCTTTCACCAGGCATTTGGTTGAGGCTGGGGAGTGCCCAGGGTTATGAACTGGAGTCCTGAGCACTACTGCTGGCATGGTAGATTTGGCCTGAGTGACATCAGTAGGTAGGTGTAGTTGTAGATGTGAAATATCTGACTGGAATGGTGGGAAGAGCGTTTTATTCCGCCCTCTGTTGAATCGTTAAATATTGTTAGAACACAGTTAGTCATTGTGATTATTGGGGTTTTAGCATTGGAGGGTGTTTAATGGAACTGTACTGTTTTTATATTTTATTCTGTCCTATTTTATTCTGTAATCTGCCTCAAGATGACTTGTCGGGAGAGGCAGGATATAAATTAAATTATAAATTCATAAAATAAATAAATAATAGGCTATTCACATATTTGACAGCTGCTGAGATCTTAGCACTCCTCTTCTGCCTCATAGATCTGATCTAGTGACAAGGAGTGATGAAATTGTCTTCACCCTTGAAAGAACAACCAGATGTTCAAATGCACACCATGGTAAGTGGTGTCTATAACTGCACTGATATTGTTTTGGATCCAGTGGAGGACTTCTAATTTCTAACCATTTTCCCTTTCCACTGCAGACCTCCCTCTCTTGATTAATGCTGTTCTGAGAGAGTCAGAACATCTGTTCCCCAGGAGTAGTACTTTACAGCTGCAACAGGAGGAAGCTGGCAAGGAAGCTGCAATCCATGGATCTCTTTCATCTGTGGAAATTATAGTGGATCCAAACCATTGACAATAGTTTTCTGCTAGGATTTTATTGAACCTCTGTTCCTAAAATTAGAATTCTTTTGGACCTCAAGCAGAGAAGGATCTTTCCCAATATCTTCTAATGTGCTAAATCATAACTTGAGGCGCTATAGGCTGAAACTTCCACATGCAACACGTGTCCCACCACCCTTAAAAGACAAGTGACTGACAAATCTGTGAGAGGTCTCTGAAGAGGTGGCGTGTATATTTTCTAATTCTTTTAAAAAAATGTTGAATTCATTTCATCGGTCACCCTGAAAACAAAAACAATGAAACTGGGATGGGTTAGCAAGCTATACACTTGGTCAGTTTAGCTATGCAAAGTATGTATTAGGTGATCAATGGAGGATTTAACACTGTGGGCGTTTTATAGTGATATAGTGACCTCAACTGAAAAGTGAAGTCCATCTATGCATGCTCCAAATGATCGGGGTCATCTTAAGGTTAAAGAGGCTGATCTTGCCCATAATTGCACTTCTTCAATGGCCATGTTTTCACTATCATTTAAATATTTTGCAATGGTATATTGTATATACACATTATGTACATTCAAGGCACCAACTACAGTAGGCTATGTTTTACTGAAAACTGGACAAATTAGAGTGACACATTTGATGTTGCATCCATTCTATAGCCCAGTCTAAAAGCAAAATATTAGCAGCTTAATGCTGTGATTTAAATGCATATGACTAGAGTAATCTTAGAATGTACACTTTCTCGGAAAGTGTATAATTATACTAGAGCTGAATACATTATGTATTTTCTCGGCTTTATCCTCCACAGGAGCGCACAGTTCAGACAAAAGGGGCAAGACTGACCAGAGAATAAAAAGCATACAGCTTCAGGTAATTTTCGTAAATTTACTACTAATGGAACATTTAGAATATATGCCAAAATTGTCAGAGTAAAGTCTGTTGGAAAGCAAGCTGGCAAACGTACATTTTTCCTGTGTTCCCAGTTGCTCTTAGAAGTTCAGCAATGTACATGATTTTTTGTGTATATCTTTCATGTTGCCTTTCTGACAAATTGTATGTAGAGGTGTGCGTGTGTATGCGTGGTGCATCGGTGCATCAAAGGACAATACAGTTGAGGCAGGAAGAAAATAATTTGATAAAAGATGTTTTTTGCCTATCCCCCTTTCCATAGTAGACCTCCAATTCCCAATTCATAACATTTTTGAGGGAACCTGCCCCCCAGGAACAGCCCTTGTGGGGACATTTGGTGGGAAGTGAAAAAGTCAGCAACTATTTTTGTAACTGCCATGTCATCCTTCTGGAATCTGGAGGACCCCCTTGAAGTGTGTGTATGGAGCTTCAGGGGACAATCCAGTTCAACCAGGAAGAGAATGATTTCTCATCTGATAATGTCATGCTGTCAAGATCTACTCTATATTCTAGTTCCAACAGCAAAACATAACTCTTGAATCCATTTCATGCTAATATATCCATAGCTTAGGAGAAATTCGTGGTATGAACTATGCATGGCAAAAATACATTAACCAAAGCAGTTGCCAAAGAACATCAATGTAGAGGAATAGATAACAGCAGTACCTAATTGTTTAGTTTGAACTCATGGAAGTTATAGCTAGGAAGGGGCACAAACTGCCATTAACCAAATCACAAACCGAACTGATTTCCTCTCTGATTTGTAGGCCCAGCAAATCTCATTTAAAGGGATCAGTCTTTTAAAATCCGGTGTTCACCACCACTCAGCTTTTTCAGGCCTTTAAAGTTTAAAGGGACTGCACAAGAAAGCCAGGAAATAGGGAACAGTCTGTTCAGGGCAGCCAGCTGAGGCAGTCAGCAGAGGAGATGGCTGCAGCAAATCACACAGTGGCAGCGGAATCACAGCAGCAGTACAGCAGCCAGGCCCACCCCCGGAACCCAGGGTGGGGAAGATGGTGCTGGCAGGGGAGGAGGCCACTCCAGCAAGGGACTACATGGGTTGGGTTTCTTTGCCAGCAGTGGCAAAGTAGGGCCCAGCAGGAAGCAGGTCAGCCATGGGGGTACCAAACACTTATGGTCCCTGGGCTGGAGCAGTCTCCTTCCCTGCCAAAGCCACTTCCCTTCCCCCACCCTGGGTTCCTGGGGTGGGCACAGCCACTGTACCGCTGCCATAACCCATGGCCATTGTATGATTTGTCACAGCCATCTCCTTTGCTGGCTGACTCAACTGGCCACCCCTTCTGTGTTGCCTGCCTCCTCCTCCCCATCAGCCTCATGTGTGAGTTCCCAATGTTGGCAGGGGGCAACCGGGCACTTCTAAATCATTGGGCAATTGCTGGGGCTTACTCCTGTTGAAATGGTGTCCAAATCCAGGCAAGCTATTCCTTGTTTACCAGCTTTTTTGGCAGACTTAATTTTACACAAGAAAGCTGGGTGATGGGAAGCCGAGTTTTCAAGGGATATGGGGTCCCTTTAAATCGCTGCTTTCTGTTCTGGCCAGGAACCAGCATGAATCCCACACAGTGGCTTACGAGGCAGTGGGAGTCCATGTCCATGGACCTGTTCAGTTCATGAACCACAAACAAGGCTTTGCCGTTTGATTCATGCCCATCCCTATCCCTAGTTAAGGATATAGTTCCTCAAACTAAGTTTTCCCAAATTTTAATGCTTAATTGAGCTTATTCCTTTGTTATATATTTCAACACTGAAAAACAGTTCTGAGACTAAATTCTGAGTCAAATGCCTTTGATAGGTATGTGAGGGCAGCAAAATAACAGAATCTATTGTTGATCAGCTCAGAAATCTAATTGTTTCAGTGAAAGCTAGTATGTATAGTCCAGGCAGCTGACTTCCAGTATTTAGGGTTTAGATTTTTTTTATGCTTTGGCAGTAAGCCAAGCCTCCACAAGTGCTATAAATCTGTTATGCAGACTGAAGGACTGTCATGCATGTACCTGTCAAGCATAAAAGCTGCCAGTTCTTAAAGAAATGAAAGCAATTCTTGAAATAGCTTTGTGGAATCAGACTCAGTCAATCAAAAGTTCCATTTTTAATCTCTTGGCCTTTTGACACAAGTCCGTGCAATGTCTCTAAATGTACTAGAGTAAAACACAGCTAACAAGAGTAGTCTAGATTCCTGAACCAAGGGGGGGGGGGCATCTTTCCTGTTGTATGCTTACAGCTTGTTTTTTCACGTACAAGCTTGATTAGGATGAATTTTCTCTTTATACACCAAAGTTTCTTTAGATGCTGGTGCATGTTTTTTAAAGCAAATATAGGCACTACCTAGCATACCTGACTATGGTATACAGAAGGCAGATATGGAGGTTGCACAGTTGCAAAAGGATCCCAGCTGCCCAGTATGAAGTGTCAGAATCACCTCTATTCTACTTTGAAAGCAGTGAGTACAAATGTTTCCCTTTCCCCCAGCACAGCCATGTTTTGGAGTATGCCCATAACACAGAAGTACAGCACCTGATTTGCAGGGCCCAGGTTCAGTTCCTGATACCTCCAGTTTAAAAAGTCAGGCAGTAAAGTCATGTGAAATACTCTAGAGCCACTGCCAGTCAGGGTAGACAATACTCCTCTGGATAAACAAATGGTCAGACTCAGTATATTAGAGCCTAGTTGTGTAAACAAACTGTTCCAAGAACAGAAAGGCTCCCAGATGTCTCCTGAGAGGCAGAGAGCAGTAAGTACTTTAAAGCAGTGGTTGCCAACCTTTTTATCAACGGGGACCAGTCAACGCTTGAAAATTTTACTGAGGCACAGGGGGGGGGGAGTCTTTTGCCAAGGGATGTTGCCGCTGCTGCCTGAGTGCCTGCTCCACTTGCTTTCCCCCTGGCACCCCTGACTTCCTGCCACCTGCTGGGGGCGCTGCCAGCAACAGCTGTGCAGTGCCAGGCGAGAGGGAGCCCCAGCCATGGCAGCTGCTGGAGAGCACCAAAGGTGAGCTGGCATCAGAGTTGGCAGCAGCTGGCAGTGGCCAGCAGTGGAGAAGCCACAGCACTGGCCACCTCCACACTGCCTTGATTGTTCTGTACCTACGCACCCACCTCTTTGCGCCTGCGCATGCGCACACATGCCCCTGTGTGCCTGCGCACACCGCCCTGTGCGTACATGTGCTGCCCCTGCTCCCGCCGCCTCAGTTTTGTTCATGGCCATAAGGCAGTTTAGAACTGCTGGACTAGATGGTCTTGGAAGTCCTTTCCATTTCTATGAATCTATGACAGTGAGGTGACCTGCCCGAGGCAGTAAATCTTAGGCTACCATTAAAGGGGAAGGCCATGGTAAGGTATTTCATTCATTGTCATCTTTTCTTCCCAGCATGGGAATTACCATATGGATTTCTTCAGGCATCAAAATATGGAGGGCTCTTTTTCCTGCTCTGTCAAGAGTTTCAGCCCCTCCCCTGACAATAACATTAGATTTTATACTGGCCTCCTTTAGGAGTTTAGTAACATTTTTACTTTAAATGAGCAAGTAGATGAAACAAAAGAATGTGATCTGTCTTTGGTATTTATTTGTGCAGAAATGGGAACCATAGTTGGAACAGAACCAATATGTATGACACAGAAATTTACGAGAAGTGCCACTGCCACTAAAGCATAGAAAGATTTGGCTGAAAAAAGCCCTGCACCATTAGATTGATTTCTGTTCTTCTTTTTTTTTTTTAACTATTTTCACAAACAGGCCATGCTCTTCAGATGGAAGCAGTTTGGCCATTGCTTTTGTTGTCCTTTCTCTCCCCCACCCCCCATGGATTCAAAAAGCAGATTAAAGTATTCAGTCCAGGAGCAATTTTTCATGTCAAAATCTCTGTTAATTGACTTACTGAATATGGGTATGAGGCATGAGCCATTTTTACCTAATTGAGCCCTAAGCATCCATTTTTTAAAATAAAAAGTAAATATCCCCTGTGACTGTTTAGCTAGCAAATGCCATTATTGTTAATAATTTCATAGTGGCAGCTCCGCAATTAAAGAAGACATGTCAGTCTTTCTTCATGAAACTGTAGGTATATTTTGCATGCTATTAAGCTCGCTAAATTGCCACTGCCTTAATGTTACCTTATGTGGCATTTGAAATAATAATTTGCTGCCTTTAAAACAAATGTTTTCACCTGTTCCCCACCACCTTTGTCAGCCATTTTAAAGTGGCTGAAGTCTGTATATTTAGACTTTCTTTGTGTATAAGTACCTATTTCTTGCTTTTGTCTAACTAGACTTGACTTTCATTATTGTGGTGAACCATCTCACCACAAGGGCAGGATAGAAACATTTGATATATGCACATACACAAACACACAGACTGAGAGGTCGAACCTACCAAGGGAGTGTCAAAGTAAAAATGGGTAAAATTGTTATTGTTGTTGAAATACTGTTCTCGTTCTAGTTGGTATTTTATTATTGTTGTTGTTGTTAGGTGCGAAATTGTGTCCGACCCATCGCGACCCCATGGAAAATGATCCTCCAGGCCTTCCTGTCCTCTACCATTCCCCGGAGTCCATTTAAGTTTGCACCTACTGCTTCAGTGACTCCATCCAGCCACCTCATTCTCTGTCATCCCCTTTTTCTTTTGCCCTCAATCGCTCCAAGCATTAGGCTCTTCTCCAAGGAGTCCTTCCTTCTCATGAGGTGGCCAAAGGATTTGAGTTTCATCTTCAGGATCTGACCTTCTAAGGAGCAGTCAGGGCTATCTCCTCTAGGACTGACTGGTTTGTTCACCTTGCAGTCCAAGGGACTCACAAGAGTCTTCTCCAGCACCAGAGTTCAAAAGCCTCAATTCTTTGACGCTCGGCCTTCCTTATGATCCAACTTTCGCAGCCATACATTGCAACTGGGAATACCATAGCCTTGACTAAACACACTTTTGTTGGCAGGGTGATGTCTCTGCTTTTTAGGATACGGTCTAGATTTGCCATAGCTTTCCTCCCCAGGAGCAAGCGTCTTTTAATTTCTTTGCTGCAGTCCCTATCTGCAGTGATTTTGGAGCCCAGGAAAATAAAATCTGTCACTACCTCAATTTCTTCCCCATCTATTTGCCAGGAATTAAGAGGGCCGGATGCCATGATCTTCGTTTTCTTGATGTAGAGTTTCAAGCCAACTTTTGCACTCTCCTCCTTCACCTGCACAAACAGGCTCTTTAGTTCCTCTTTACTTTCTGCCATTAGAGTGGTATCATCTGCATATCTGAGGTTGTTGATATTTTCCCCTGCAATCTTGATCCCAATTTGTGACTCCTCTAACCCCGCCTTTCTCATGATGTACTCCGCATACAAGTTAAATTGGCAAGGAGACAGTATACAGCCTTGCCAAACTCCTTTCTCAATTTGAACCAATCAGTGAATCCATGCCCGTTTCTCACTGTTGCTTCTTGACTTGCATATAGGTTTCTCAAGATACAAATAAGATGCTCTGGTATTCCCATCTCTTTAAGAACTTGCCACAATTTGTTGTGCTCCACACAATCAAAGGCTTTAACATAGTCAATGAAGCAGAAGTAGATGTTCTTCTGGAACTCCCTAGCTTTCTCCATGATCCAGCGTATGTTGGCAATTTGATCTCTAGTTCCTCTGCCTCTTCGAAATCCTGCCTGTACTTCTGGAAGTTCTCGGTCCAAATATTGCTGGAGCCTAGCTTGTAGGATTTTGAGCATAACTTTGCTAGCATGAGAAATGAGTGCAATGCTGCGGTAGTTTGAAAATTCTTTGGCATTGCCCTTCTTTGGGATTGGAATGTAAACTGACCTTTTCCAATCCTGTGGCCATTGTTGAGTTTTCCAAATTTGCTGTCATATTGAGTGTAGCACATTTACGGCATCATCTTTTAAGATTTTGAATAGTTCAACTGGAATGCTGTCACCACTACTAGCTTTATTATTGCTCAGACTTCCTAAGGCCCATTTGACTTCACATTCCAGGATGTCTGGCTCCAGGTCAGTAACTACCCCATTGTGGTTATCAGGTATGTTAAACTCGCTCTTGTATAGTTCCTCTGTATAATTTTGCCACCTTTTAAAAATCTCTTCTGCTTCTGTGAGTTCCCTGCCATTTGGGACCCTTATCATACTCATCTTTGCATGAAACGTTCTCTTCATATCTCCAATTTTATTGAAAAGATCTCTGGTCCTCCCCATTCTATTGTTTTCTTCTTTTTGTTTGCACTGTTCATTTAAGAAGGCATTCTTATCTCTTCTAGTTTTTCTCGGGAATTCTGCATTCAATTGGGTGTATCTTTCTCTTTCTCCCTTACCTTTCACTTCCCTTCTCTCTTTAGCTATTTGTAAAGCTTCCTCAGACAGCCATTTTGATTTCTTGCATTTCTTTTTCTTTGGGATGGTTTTAGTTGCTACCTCTTGTACAATGTTGCGAACCTCCATCCATAGTTCTTCAGGCACTCTGTCTATCAGATCTAATTCCTTAAATCTATTTGTCACCTCTGCTGTATATTCGTTGGGGATATGATTTAGTTCACACCTGAGTGGCCTAGTGCTGTTCCCTACTTTCTTCAATTTAAGCTTAAATTTTGCAACAAGAAGCTGATGATCTGAACCACAATCAGCTCCTGGCCTTGTTTTTACTGACTGTATAGAACCTCTCCATCTTTGGCTGCAGAGCACATAGTCAATCTGATTTCTGTGTTGACTGTCTGGTGATGTCCATGTGTAGAGTCGTCTCTTGGATTGTTGGAAAAGAGTGTTTGCTATGACCATTGTATTCTCTTGACAATATTCTACCAGCCTGTGCCCTGCTTCATTTTGTACTCCAAGGCCAAACTTACCTGTTATCCCAGTTATCTTTTGGCTTCCTACTTTAGTATTCCAATCCCCCATGATGATAAGCACATCATTTTTTGGCGTTGCTTCTAGAAGGTGTTGTAGGGCCTCGTAGAACTGATCAACTTCATCCTCTTCAGCAGCAGTGGTTGGGGCGTAGACCTGGATCACTGTGATGTTGAATGGTTTGCCTTGGATTCGAACTGAGCTCATTCTGTCATTTTGGGGATTGTATCCCAAGACTGCTTTTCCTACTCTCTTATTGATTATGAAGGCTACTCCATTTCTTCTTCAAGATTCTTGTCCACAGTAGTATACCTGATGGTCATCTGAATTAAATTCACCCATTCCTGTCCATTTGAGTTCACTGATTCCTAAAATGTCAACGTTCAGTCTTGTCATCTCTTGTTTAATAATGTCCAGTTTGCCTTGATTCATGGATCTGACATTCCAGGTTCCTATGGAATAAAAATCTTTACAGCATCGGACTGTCTTTTCGCCACCAGTTACTTCCACAACTGAGCGTCCTTTCGGCTTTGGCCCAGTTGCTTCATTCATTCTGGCACTACTCGTACTAGCTGTCTGCTCATCCCCAGGAGCATATTGGACACCCTCCGACCTGAGGGGCTCGTCTTCCGGCGTCATATTATTTTGCCTTTTCGAACTGTCCATAGAGTTTTCATGGCAAAGATACTGGAGTGGATCACCTTCTCCAGTGGATGACCTTTTGTCAGAACCCTCTGTTATGATCTGTCAGTCTTGGGTGACCCTGCACGGCATAGCTCATAGCTTCACTGAGCTACGTAAACCCCTTGCCACGGCAAGGCAGCGATCCTTGAAGGAGATTGTTATTGTTATATTGATACTAATACTGTTTCATGTAAATGTTCCAAAATGTTTTCTGTAAACTGCCCAGAGCCGTAGGGCAAGGGTGGTATAAAAATCTAAATAAATAAATGAATGAATGAATGAATAAATAAATAAATAAATAAATAAAATGGGGAATCTACAAAGATTTGTGGGGAGCATCTTATTTCCCCCTCCTCCTTCCCTTTTCTAAAAGTCATCATATTTCAATTTCTAGTCTGAAACTCTATCCACTACCTTGCTCTGTTTTTTGTGGGTGAATCATGCAAACTGGGTAAATCATGCAACCTGGATAGTAGAAATGCTATCTCAAATGCCCTAACAGCCCTGGATTGTACTCTGTGTCCTCCCCCCTAACCTTTCTTGACTGAATGGCATGCAGGGGTAGGGGCAGGTGTTGAATTCGCCCATTTTCTTTAATCTTTCTGATTTCCCCCCTGAATATCTAGGGGGTCCTACAAGTTTGGAGAAAAATCTCCTTGATTTCAGTGTGGGCCCAGTCTGTGGACTAAAATATCTGCAGTTCAGTTCACACTTGAGAAATCAATATGTAGATGATGTCATGAACCATAGGCTGGTCCGGCTGACCATAGGAGATCCCCTCGTAGAGAACTGCTCCAAACTCATGTGGTACAAAGTCTTTATTGGGTTTTTCCATGGGGTGAAGTGGAACAAAGCTTGGCAGGAACAGGAACATTGACAGAGACAAGCATGGATGGCCCCCTCGGATCTATATATATGGGGTTAGTTTAAGCAGGAGAAATGGTTTTCATAGTATAAGCTTTTGATCTAAAAGGTACAAATAGAGGAGACAACCAGTCTGTTTTCTTTGCCATTCCTGGCAGTAAATTTCCAAACCCTCTGTGTGAACTAAAGACAAGAATAGATAAGTGGGGGAGAAAGTCTCTACCGGTCATAAATCGTGGGATGGAGGAGGGGAGGGATGGTACAGAAGAATGGAAGTAATGTAGGGGTTAGGAAAGGGTAAGAAAGGGCCCTTTGGCCCATTACACCTTGAAGCTAACACTCCTGATAAGGCCGGGAGAGAGACCATGGCAGATTATATGATATGATGTTGGTTGATTTTTTTCTCTTCTCTAGTGAGATATATCAGAATTCATTGGTCCATTATGATGGTTTTGGTTTTGACATGTCTGTGACCTACCCCAACACTTCTAGATAGCATGGTGGGATGAAAACATAAATACGTAAATAGCTTTTTCTCTTGCAACACTAGACTTATAAGACCATGAAGTTAATCTGTGTAAATGAAGCCATTCCAGTAGAATCTATACCAGTGTCCACATCATTCAACAGAAAACAGATTGATTTTAATCTCCTTTTTGACAGCATGAAGCTACTGCTTTTTATATTTCCTTATATGAATTGGTAAATCACATTTTGTTTTCAGTTTGCACTTTTGTTGTCCTTTCTCCCCCCCCCCATGGATTAAAAAAGCAGATTAAAGTATTCAATCCAGGAGCAATTTTTCATGTCAAAATCTCTGTTAATTGGTATGTTGTTATTAAAAATATCAATGTTTTATAACCACTTCCATTTCTCTGAAAACAATTTGTTTATAGATGTCATTTCAAACAATAAATCTCGCAATGATGGATGAAATCATCCCTTTCTAACTACAGATAAAATGTGTATTGTAAATAAGAGTGCATCTATGTTTAATTCTAAAAATATTTACAGTACCAGAGACAATTTGAAGTTCTGACCACTAATAATATTTGGAGCAAAAGACATGGAACAGGGTAAAACCAGCCCATACCTTGAGTAAAAAAAAATGATCAAATGCCTTCCAGAACTAGATAATTTTTGGAAATTCAAAAAAGTGATCACTGGCTGATAAGCACAGAGTTTATGCATGGAGGAAATGCAGACACATTGGCCTTCTTGAAATGGAAAACTTTCAAACAAGAGGCATTCCCAATCATGGGGAAGTAATTTACATACATGCACTTCGTATGCATATAGACTGTTCACGTCAGTAATTGCACATATGCCTCTTCCCCCTCTGTGTGCATTGATTTCAGCATGCATAATATTGAGTGTAGAGTGCTCCTGGGACAGGTAACATGTGTGTGTGTATCCCCCATAGCCAATCTTTGACATTACCATCACTGCACAGGAGGGAGATGTACTTACTGCAGTGGCTCCCCTACCATGAATGTAGTAAGTGTAAGGGGGAGACCCTAAGAAATATTTGTAGAGTTTTCCCATTGAGATTTTGATATGCATTTTAACAAACACTTCTTAACAAGTTATATTCCTGCCTCCATGAGACATACCATGTATGATGATTTATATGTGATGTTCCTCCCCACCTCTCCTTTCCTCTCTAGTAAAATTCTAACTAGGAATTACAGACCTATATATGTTATAGACTGAGCTTCATTACTGTTAATGTATTCTATAGCTATTTAACCACTATATCACGTCAAACAGCATTTTGGGGCTAATCAGAATATCCTTGTGTACTAATTATCTTTCAGTAAATGGAGCTTTTGTGGAAAGAATAGGCTGAGGCTTTTTAAAATACATATTTCAGAGCAAAATTTATCTAATGAGAAATGTTTGCATTTTGCTTTAGCATCTATGTAATAATAGTTTCTCGACTGTCATTTGTGAAACCAGTAAACTCATGGACTTCATTCTTCCTGTCCCTTTTCATTTCAAAAGGTACATAAATCAGAGGAAATATTACATGAAAGATGTCATGTGCAGAGAACAAGGATATGGGATAACTTTTAAAAGAGAACAGGCAACTTTTAATTTAAATAGGAGAGTTATCAATACCAACAAGATACCCTTCCTCCAAAGAAAACCTGATCATCCCTTTCAGAAAGCACTTGTAATCTGATTTGGTAGCAAGCTGCTAACAGATTTGTTGTGTCATATCGAACAAACCATTTTAGCAACCGGCTACAAACAGATTTTATTTAACTTCTCATACAAAGCAAAGTTAGCAAAGCATGGCTATGCCCTTCTTGAGGTGAACTGCTGTCATTTATTTGCACTTCTGAAGTGCTGTTGTGTGCTGTTTAAAAAGTTTACAGCACTTTAAGTAGTGCTCAATATAGCACTTCAGCACTGCAGTGGCACAACTGAGATGCTTTGACACCAATGAAATACATTAAGAAGTTGGTCTACTACTATAGTGCTTGGAATGTTTAAAAACATTCAAGGATTATCATTCAGCGAAAATGGGAAGAAAAAAAGCATGACACTGTTTGAAATCGCCATATTTCTTCAGAGACAGCTCATTAACATAATGAAATTTGTTGTGTGAAACTTCTGTCTCTATTTTGCTTTACTTGAAACCAGACCAAGAACAGATAACATCCAGTTTAGGATAGCAAAAAGCGGTGAAGAATTACCTGCAGGTGCCATTGACACCACGGAGGAGCAAGTGGCAGGAAGATGCATTGCAGAAGGAGCCCTGATAGTGTGCAGGGCAGGCCCAGCGTTGACGCGGTGTGCCTGCAATAGTGGCAAGGAGGCATGGGCCTGGGGCATCTTAAAAGGTGCCATGTGCCAGGGGCCCAGCCAGCTGCGCCAGACATGCCACATGACCAGCCCACCTGCAGTGGCAGGAGTCCCACAATGGGCTAGGAATTCCCACAGTGCACAGAGCAGCTTGTGCAACTTGCTAGCCTCAGGGCTAGCAGGGGCCTGGCAGCAGAGCCAGGGAGACAAGTTGTCTCTCAGCCAGCCTTCCCTCAGAGTGGTGGTGCCCCTGGGCTTGCTTCCTCCCCCCTCCCCACACATTTGGCCAAGTGCAGTGGGTGCGATTGGGGGGGCTTCTCTGCCCAGGGCCAGGGACTAGTAAACAACACCATTCAGGTCTACTAGGAGACCAGGCAGCCTGGCACTCTCACCCTTGACAGTTCTTGCAGGTGGGCCAATGGAAAAGCCTGAAACAGATCTTCTGTGGGGGCAAACAAGGCCTCTGGTGAAGTGAGGTGGGCAGCACACCCAGGAGGTGCCATTCAGCATATACTTGGACTCCTCAGGCTGGGAGGAACCAGTACTGTGGGCAGTATGAAGGGAGGCCTTCAAAAAGTTGCCCAGACCTCCATAGCCAAGGCCTGAAAGTTCTTAGAATCATAGAGTTGGAAGGGATCTCCAGGGTCATCTAGTCCAACCCCCTGCATAAAGCAGGGGTCATGTCAGATCCCAGCAGCTAAGCAGGTCTGGGCTTGGTCTATATTTGGATGGGAGATCACTAAGGAATGCCATGGCCCACATAGAGGTAGGTAATGTCAAACCAGCTCAGAGTATCTGGCTTTGGAAATCTGATGGGGTGGCCATTTGCTTGCTATCATGGCAGACAGTGGCCACCCCCATGGCAGCCTCAGCGGGCACATCCAACAGGTCATGGCTGCCTAGACCCATGGCAAGGGTGTGTGTGCACGGATCACCAGCACATAGGAGCACCTGGAATCATTTCCCAGTGGCTCATGCATGGGAGAAGGGCCCTCATTTTCTTTGACAGCAAGTTATGTAGGGTAAGAGCAGCTGCTGGTCATGCAGTGGGCCTAGGCTCTGTCCTTGGCACTCCCTACCGTAAGAACCGGCAGTGGGGGAAGCAGAAGATGCCCACCCCAGACCCTTGAAAGCTGCTACTCATCAAATTAGTCATGACCGACCTTCTGAGTCTCTGTTTAAGGCCACTTTCCATGCATTTTGCAGTTAGGTCTAGTAATTCCCCCTTGGCAAGCCGAGGTGTACTGGAAAAGTGGGTATCCACAAGCTCTTGCTTGGCTGCTAGTTGCCCAGTGGCAGGATCTCATGGCTACACTATTGTCATGCCTACTGGCAGCAGTGACACATCAGGGGCAGGCAGGCAGCAGGCAGAAGCAGTTGGGGGCACCACTACACTCAGAGTCTCTGGCAAGATTTCCAGGGGTGTTGCAGGTAAGTTGCTGGTGGACCCAGGCAGGGCACAAGATGCATGAAAGACCTGGCTCTGCAGGAGTCAGCTGCCAAGGGGCACTGACTAGAAAGCTGTCCCAGGGGAGAAAAGTATTAGCATCAAAAAAAGGAGGGCCACCCTCATGGCCAGGTCTGTCAAAATGTTAATGGGATGGGCATCGTCAGATGGCTTCAGGGTGGGCCACACCTTACATAAATGGTTGTCAGTACTGATCACCCAGCTACGCTTGATGGTGTGGCCAATCCCCAGTTATGCACAGCCAATGGACCACACTGGCAAGGAGGAGGTATGTCTTGTTACAGTCCCGGCATGGAAGTGCTTTTGGTATGGGTGTGAGCGAAGGCACTCACAAGGTAAGGTGGGGTGCTCAAGCGGAGACTGTCTAATTGCATTGTTTTTATCATTTGTACCCCATCATGAGTCTCAGCAAGAAAGATGGGCTGTAAATAAATTAACCATGGGCACGCTCACATACCAAAAAATAATGTTGTTTCAATCCACTTTCAATGCATGTTGCAACTGGATTTTATTGTATTAACTGCAAACTCCTCTTGCACATGGTCTCTGAAGTAGATTAAAACTGCATTATTTAGCATGTGTGAACATGCTGTAAATAAACAAAATAAACAGCTTCATCTGTACACCTCATGAGATGGGTAAAACACAACTGCCTGGGCACAACACCGCACAGCAAGGTGTTTCGGTGCACCAATGTTAACTTTACCACTGGGGGAGCAAAAAAGGCTGCTATGCTGAGGATCATTTAAATTACTGGAATGGCTTCGGGACTTGCCCTTAGTCAGGCTCATAAAGTTCTAAATGGATGAAATTCCTCTGCATCTCATGCAATCCATGTCCTGCA
Organism: Paroedura picta; assembly: GCF_049243985.1. Lineage (NCBI taxonomy): Eukaryota > Metazoa > Chordata > Lepidosauria > Squamata > Gekkonidae > Paroedura > Paroedura picta. Next base: position 71,680,340 of record NC_135373.1, on the reverse strand, counting down.
GTGCTCAGTGCTTACCAAGGATTGCTGTATATTTTATACTGTGCAGTCAGGTATTTTTTAAAAATCAAATCAGTACCACACAAGCACGAAAACAGCTAGTTTTCTCATGAAGAAGAGGTGGTTAATTAATCTTTTCCTGATCACTGCATCTAGATGTAACCGCAGCAGAAATCACAGTGGACTTCTTACCCCCACAGCTTTACGTTTAAATGAAAGATGGACTTACTAACAGATTAAGCCATGGTTCATCCAAAGGATCACCCACTCATTGAACCTTCTGGTGAGAACAGCTCTAACATGCCTAGTCCAAAGTCACTCAGCTGCCTGCATGTCGAGGAGTGGGGAATCAAATCAAACTCTCCAGATTACAGTTTGCTGCTCTTAACTGTTACACAAAGCTGGCTCTCTAGACAAATAGATATGTGCATTTTAGCATACATTCACCCACAAGTCAGTTAAACACTACAATGAATAAATAAAATTGCCTTGTATGACAGATGGTATTCACCATATCTCAGGAAAACAAATTATACATTGAAGTTTATTTTATATATATGAAGTTTTGAATAATCAGCTATGAATATGCAAAATGTGTCTGTTAAATATACACACTTTGGCACAAAATATGCAAGTTTTACTATAAAGCACTGAATTTTAACAATAAAAAGTATAGCCTTCTTCACTGCACGAATGTTCAACTTAATTAATAACAATAAATCACCAAGAGAAACATTATGAGTAGATTCAATTTGTACCTAACACACTCTGTTCAGGCCTCAATTTGATTTTATGATTTGGGGGATGTAAGATTGTCCAAGGATATTAAAGAAGTCCATTTTGATCTTAGAAACTATATTTCCCCCATCTAGATTTTGTCATAGTCAGCTTTGATTTTGGACTTCCCTTATAATGGAGAATGAAAGTGGGGTTCATCACTACTGCTCAGTATATATTTGTAATCAGTCAGTAGCCCCTGGGAGCATGTTCTGTACTAGCAAAAATAGAGGGAGGGGCTAAATGACACCTCCCTTCAATTTCAATATATTGATAATAGACAAATCCAGGTCCTGTCCCACAGGAAGACGGTTTCTGCACAGAGGGCTAAAATGCAAGTGGCCTCCTGCTTGCAAACGCAGGAAGGTAAACCTCACATTTGTGGCCCTCCTTGTGGAAGACCCCTCCTGCATTTTCCTTCTGCCCTATTGTGAGTTTTGATGAGGCTACAAGGGAAAGCAAACAAACTTCTCCCCCTGCTCATTGGCTTGTCGATCACAGCAAGCTACCAATCACAGCAAGCTACCAATCACAGCACAGCAGTTCTCTTGTGGACTGAAACTTTCTTCCTCTCTGACTCCCCAAATTAATTTTTTAAGGCACTTCTGCATTGCTATACGGTAATGCCAAAACACAGATGCATTTTAAAATAAAAATCAAGACTTCCACGTTGCTATGGAGAAATGCCAGAATGATACAGCATCCCCCCCTTTTTAGGATTCTTGTTCTTTTAGACTTTATGTCTGGGTGGATTTCTTAGACACTGAACATAACTGGAGCCCAAAGAGTCATTTTGTGTAAATGGTTCGCTTTAAAAAATGCACACACAGCTGAATGATCGGGAGAGGGCTCCTCGATCACCCGTCTCCCTTTTCCCTTTTCATTCCCTAGCTCCAAAAAACACAAACAGGTTTGTGTTTTGCCTGTTTGATTTTTCAGAGGCTGAGCATGGGAAACTGGAGCCCATTTGTGTAAATGGTAGGCTTCCCCTTCCCCTTTCATTCCCCAGCTTCAAAAAACACAAATGGTTCTGTGTTTTACCTGCCTGTCATGGACAATTTAAAGAAGTCTTCATTTTACTTTTGACAATGTAGCTTTGTGGTCACGCTGCAATGTGGACCACACCATTAAAAAAATAATACTTGGAGGAGGGGAGGGTGGGTGTGAGGATGGAACAATACTACAGAGACTATCACAACTTTTATTTATTTAAATTTTTTATGCCGCCCTTCCATACAGCTCTGGGCAGTTTACACAAAACATCAAGGGGTAATTACATAGAACATTACAACAAATATAACAAATCTTTAATCCACTCCTGCGGATTAATCCTGCGGAGCGGATTAAATAAAGGAGTAAGGGCTGTTGGGGAGAAGTTAAGGCGGGCTCTGTCCGGGATAAAAACTCTGAGGAGCGAATCAGGAGCCGCGAAGTGAGGACAGCCCGCCGCTAACTCCATACTCCTCCTGACCGCCATCCTTGCCGGATGGCAGCCGGCCAGGATCCTTGCCCCACGGCGCTGGCCTCCGGGGAAAACATTTTCCCTCGGCACACCGCCTGCCCTGCCCCAGCTACGTGGCTCCAGATGCCACCCCAGCCCTTCGCACCCCCACCCCGAGCGTCCATTCCCGCCCGCCAAAGCCCCCGCCCTTCCCACCCCACTCGATGACAGACATCCCCAGCCCTCGGCACCCACGCCCTTCCTACACCCATCCCCACTTTCCGCTCCCTGCTTGCCCGCCTTTCCCCGAAATTGCCCGCTGCCGCCGCCGCCCAAACCCTTCCACAGCCGCCCAAACCCACTCCACACTTCCAATGGCCTTCGCCACCCCCACCCAGAGACAACACAACAATCAAAAATGGCACTGCTACCTCGCAGAGCGCCGCCGTGCTGCTCCACAATCCGCAGCACGCCGCTGCCACTGCCGCAGCTGCACCACCAACCCCGGCGTTCCACATTGCCGCCCACCTCAGCACCGCCCGCAAAACAGCGTTGCTGCAGCTCCCGGTCCCTCAGGAGCCTCCCCCACTGACCGAAGGTAGGCCGCTTCCCCACGATCTGGCCCCAACCCCTGTAAGACCTTCCGCGCTCTGCTTCTGCAGCCCCACAGATGCCGCGCCCAGCCTCACTGACCCGCACCACGCCATCCAGGGCTACAGAGAAGCCTTGGCCAGTTGTGGGGGGGAGGCCGCTGCCATCTAGCACCCATTTTATTTAGGATTAAAATGGCGTATTAATAAGAATGCTGGTCGTGGTGTTCTGCACCAGCTGTAGTTTCCAGATCAAGGATAAGGGTAGGCCTGCATAAAGTGAGTTACAGAAATCCAGTCTAGAAGTGACCATTGTATGGATGACTGTGGCTAGGTGTTCCGGGGGCAAGAAGGGCACTAGTAGGTTGGCTTGGCGGAGGTGGTGAAATGCCAGTTGCACTACCTTTGTGATCTGGGCTTCCATTTTTAAGGGAATCATCCATTATCATGCCCAGGTTCCTGGCAGAGTGAGCCGTTATGAGCTGCACTCCATCTAGGGGGGGGGGCAGGTTTGCTTCTTCCCATGGTCCCTTCCTGCCCAGCCACAGGACCTCCATCTTTGCAGGGTTGAGCTTCAGATGACTCTGCTTGAGCTATTTCATCACTGCTTTTGGGCAGCTGGCTAATGCTTCTGGGGGAGAGTCAGGGCAGTCATTAATCAGGAGGAAGAGCTGGGTGTCATCTGCGTATTGGTGGCAACCCAGCCCAAACCACCACACCAGCTGAGCAAGAGGGCAAATGAAGATATTAAATAGGATAGGAAAGAGCACTGCTCCTTGTGGAACTCCACATGTGAGCTGGTTATGGCTAGATACCCTCTCTCCCATTGCTATTCTCTGTCTCCTTCCAGAGGAAGGAGATCCGCCATTTGAGGGCTGTCCCCCGTATCCTGGTGTTGACGAGGCGGTGAACTAGGAGCTTATGATCAACTGTGTAAAACGCTGCTGACAGGTCTAGTAGTACCAGCAGCACTGAACCGCATTGGTCCATCAGGGTTGTCCATCAGGGTGACTAGTGTTGTCTCTACCCCATGGCCAAGCCAGAAACCTGACTGAAATGGGTCAAGGGCTGAAGTTTCCTCCAAGAATGCTGATATTTGGCCCACAGCAGCCCTTTCAACCAACTTCCCCAGAAACACCTCTTTTAATCCCCCTCCATATGGGTTTGCCTCTGGTTGCTCATTGGTTGCTCACTGATGGGATGCGAGATAAAAAGTGGCAAATCCACTTTTTGCATTTTCCCTCATCCCAAGGCAAATCTGAGTAAAACTCAAGTCAGTCCCTGGACAGCCTTGGGATGCAGGCAATGTCATGTGGAGGGAGCTCTAAAACATGCCAGCAACCAGAGGCTGTCCAGGGGCAGATTCCTCATGTGGAAATGGTTGAAGAAATCATGATTGCACCTTTGCAACAGAGGCTTTCTTTGCCTTTTATGTTTTTTTATCACTGGCTACATCTACCGGTATCAAAACAGAACAAACATTTTAAGATTCCATATCTTCTTGCCACTCATAATACTTCCCCCATGAACTCTTCTCTATTGATAAATTTGCTAGTTGATTTTGAATGTCTCCAGTCAAGTATGCAATTGATTTCTTTAATTCTTTACTATTTCCTTCTGGGTTTTAAGGAAAGATATGCCCCAGAAGAAAAAAGGTTTAAGTCTGAATTTTTCTGTATATGAAGGCCATCTCACTCTGTGTAGGGTGACTGTATACATTTACATGCACTGGAAAACCTGCTGTATTGTGGCACAATAATAAACAGAAAGTATTGCGTAGTTTCTTAAGAGGAAGTACAAGGCTCCTGCAAAGTAGCTTATTGCCCTTCACTTTCCTCCCTCAGAGGAAAGATTTTGCCTCAGCTTTTCTCTTTCCCTTTACTGACGGAGTAATGTGTTTTCTTTTTTGGTGAAGAACTCTGGCTGTCCCATTCTATCAAAGTACAATATTTTGGCTGTTGGCTCAAATCAGGAACCCAAAGGAAGGATACATTTTGGAATTCAAAATTAACAATCTATTTTTATTCAATAAAGAGGGGAAAGGGAAGATGAAATCAGGGGTTGGGATTTCTGAGGTAAAACCAGTACATGCTCAGAATTCAGCTCTTACATTTCGAACTAAGAAGAAGAAGAAGAAGAAGAAGAAGAATTGGTTCTTATATGCCGCTTTTTCTACCTGAAGGAGTCTCAAGGTGGCTTACATTCACCTTCCCTTTCCTCTACCCCCAACAGACACCCTGTGAGGTAGGTGAGGCTCAGAGAGCCCTGATATCACTGCTCGGTCAAAACCGCTTTATCAGTGCTGTGGCAAGCCCAAGGTCACCCAGCTGGCTGCATGTAGGAGAGCGCGGAATTGAACCCGGCTCACCAGATTGGGAGTCTGCACTCCTCACCACTACACCAAACCAGTCACAGTTATTTTAAAATATTTACGTTGAGTGACTTTTGTTCCAGTGTTTTCCAAACACTCCAGTATACTTTCTTTGAATATTTATTGATTTTTTGCTGTTTCCAGAAATCTAAAACCATTTCTCTTAGAACATCATTTTTGCCTTTATGTCTCTTAAAGGTATTGCTTCTAGGAACTTTGTTGTACAGTCCACTATGGTCAAAATATATTTATTCCCCCCACCAGGTTGCTCTATGATTGGCCCTTCAATGTTCACTGCTTCCCAAACTTCCTTGCCAACTGTACAAAGTTCTCCTCTCTGCTGCTTTCAGTCAGGGCTGAATTCTGAAACTGTCAGTACTCAACTATTCTCATGTATGGCTGAAATCAGACTGAAACCTCCTCAGCATCCAGTTAAGAAGACTTTCTCTGCTCAACTGATGCTAACCAGATTGCTTGGAGCAGCCTGCCACTCAAGGCTCTCTGGCTCTGTGAATAATTAACCCTTCACAGCTTTAAAAGTGCAGTCTGTCACAGTAAGCAGCATGTGGGTATAGATTGAAATAACCAAGCCAAAACAGCACAGCAGAACAAAAACAAACAAATGAACAACTAAAACAAAACAAGCTTAAACTGTAAATAGCAGCTTGCTTTCAGGCAATGAACTAACTAAAGGCATCTGTCCTGTTCTGATCATGTGAAGTTGTGTTGTTTAATATTATATAGAAAAACAGTATTAACAGACTGGTCTTTTCCAGCTATTCTGTTGACATATGACATCAATTTTTCCATTCCTTCAGTTTGACATTGTGCGTACACAAGGAAGCTCATGCCTTAAATAAAACTTTGTTGGTCTTAAAGATGCTATTTTACTCAAAATTTGTTCTGCTGCTTCAGATCAACATGGCTACCGCTTGAATCCTCTCCCTCAAATTACTTTAGAGCTTTCCAGAAAACTTTTCACATTCCATATTTTTTTTATTTTCATAAAGATAGAAATATAGAATACAATACAAGTTATTAATACAAAGAACTGTAAAATATAAAATATAATCATCATTTGAAAATGTACGACCCCACATTAACTACACAATGATATAAACTTTTGCCCAAAACTGAGTCTAAGAGCCATCCACATTTCCACTACATTTTTAAAAAGGCCTATTTAGATATACAAAAGAGAAGTTGTTAATAATCAACCTACTTGAGAGATCGTAGACACGTTAACTGCTTGATACAATCTAAGAGCTATCCTGACAGATATATCTAGGTTTAAGTTAGATGCTTAACATTAAACATTTCTTGTAAAACAGTATGAGTTTTGGCCCTCTATCAATACTCTAATGAAGGGAAAAGAAAGTAGGGCTTTGCCTTAAAGATGTACAAAAAAAAATTACAAGAGGATTTCATAGCTTCTCCTTATCCTTAATACAGATACATCTACAAAACAATTTATACTTGACCCATTCTAAGAGCCGTCCTGACAGGTATATTTTCAGATTTAAGTTGAGAGCTTAACATTAAACGTTTTCTATAGATCAGTGTGAGCTTTGGCCCTATAACAATACACTAATAAAGAAAAATAAAAAATAAGGGGGGAAAACCCCGTTTTATATTTCCAAGACTAATGATTATATTACCTATATGCCTACAAAAGAAAAGAAACAAGAGAGAAAGAAACACTGCTTCCCCTTTTTCATAAAAATAGAAATATAGAATACAGTATATGTTATTAATACAGAGAATAGTAAGTTTCCAGGTTTAGATTAAATGCTTAACATTAAACATAGAACAATATGAGCTTTCGGTCTTCTTAAGGGGGTCTCATCTCGAGGCTTGCTACATCTTGTCGTTCCCGTAGACTTATATTCTGTCCCATTGGCCTTTGGAGAAAGGGCAGTTGTACTCTTTCCCGCAGAATATGCATCGATAAATCTTGAGGCCGTTGCACCTCCTGGACTCCAGTATCAATACAATTTTTTTCCCCAATGAGCTCCTTTAAATCGGTTACTTTCACTACAGATCCATATATCTTTTGATTGATTTTTGTACACTGTTGCTTTGAGATGGCTGTATGTCTTTTTAAAAAGGGTGTCCTTATCTGGGCTGCAGAACTCTGACATCCCCTTTTCTGTCTCCAGAATTTCAGATTTCTCTTCTACTGTTGGTTTTCCACCTTGCTTAGAGCTGTCATCAGCCACTGTTATTGATCCATCATTCCTGTTGGAGATTTCTTCCTTGCCATCTTGGATCTCCTTGAAGATATTTTTAACCAATCCTTCTGTAAATGCTTTGAAATCTTGGGTTTGTTTCTCTATTAGATGAGCCAATGTTTTTAACATAGACATGTTTTTGACTTAAAAAACAACAGCCGGCCTCAAACAATTTTACAAGTGGCCAGTAGAGGACCTCTGTTTTATCCTCTAACATTCCGGCACAGGCATGTGACGTATTGAAGTCAGTAAGGCAGATATTCTCGTGCTGGAACAGAGTTCTCGTGAGATCTTCCCATTCACAGCTCTTATCTCTTATCTCCGAAAACCAAAACAATTGCAGTAAGAGCTTTTGCCAATTAATTTGAGTTGATTTGAGTCCTTCTTCTGCTTAGTTAGGAGAATTAGCCTGCCTCATAATGAGGTGGCTTCGGGCAGAGCAGAATAAAAGGAGGGGGGAAACAAAGGGCTTTGATGCAGGAAGAGAGACGGAGAAAAAAAACCGAGAGATACTTGCAGTAACTGATGTTTTGGAACTCAGCCGATGTCCTCCCCTCAGTTCACAACATTCATTTGCAGTAAATCGTCATGTAGGGTTGAAGCAGATACTTTAAGATTAAAGAGAGAAAAGAAAGTCCGAGAGAGGAATATGGCAGTCGTCCTCTGGACCCGAAACGTTGACAGCCTATAATCCAGGGAGATATACTCCCTAAAGGATTGGAGAAGGCCCCAAGAACTTTCTGGGTAGAAAGGTGAGGTGGGGTTTGCGTACCCCTCCTCTTTTCTGCCAATTGCTTGCGCGATTGACCCCTGTCAGGCTTCAGAGATAGCAGAGCAGATGCCCTGCAACCCTCTCAGAACGACATCTTAGCCGGAAGTCCACATTCCATATTTTTAAAACCATTCTTCTACTTTCAACATAAGCATCTGTATCAAAGTTTAGGATACAATCTTTTTTCCCTCCCATTCTGGTTCAATTCTGGAATATGAAATGAAGGAAAGAATGTCAGTGAACGTTTGATGTACTTGTTTAGAACAAATATATATTGCCTTTCCAGAGAACTGATTGAGGAGAATCACAATGTGTGCCTACTAGGATCATAAAAACTGCAGAAAAACAATATTCAGCAACACAGAAAGACAATTTCATTGGATATGTATTTATTTATTTATATACTGCCATATTTCCTAAGAAGCTACAGCGGTTCACAGAATAAAATGTTAATATACAATATAACCGCCATAAAACCCCAATTTACAATAAGACAAGCAAACGGTCAGGCATATTTCTAATAATCAATCCCATCCCACCTTGTTCAGACGGAGGCCGAGTCCTTTTCCAGTAGGAGTAGGTGGGTGCAGGCCTAATAGGCTTTGGGAAGGGATCCTTGACGGAAACACTGGGGTCTGCCCTGGCCTCAACCATACACTTGGTGGAAGAGCTCGGTCTCGCAGGCCCTGCGGGAAGCTGACAATTCTGGCAGAATTAGTTTAGAATATAAAATCGTATTAATAAGTTCTGGCAGAATTAGTTTAGAATATAAAATCGTATTAATAAGTTCTCAGGCTAGAAGTAGACTATAAAAACTACTGCTAAAAAAGGACAAACATTCAATGGAAAGCTTGAGTTAAGCTTGAGTTATTTTCCAGATGTAATACTTTGGCCTGGCACCTAACAGATTGTAAAGTAAGTGCCAGGTGAAGGGATTCTAAAAACAAGGTGCTACTACAGAAAAAGCCCTATCTCTGCTTTCCACCACTGCAGTTTGGGGCACAGAGAGAGAAGAGGAATGATTGCCTTTGTGAAATAAGCAGAACTATGAATCTCTGTGTTGGTAGTCATGGCATGCCTAACTAGACACAAGAACCTCAGAGATTATATAGACTGGAGAAGGGGCGGCCTAAAAGCTCATGCATGCATACATAAATAAGAGCTTGTTCTGGCAACATATCAGCATCTTCCACTGGCATAACTGATTTATGCATTCATACTAAGGCTTGAAATTGTAATACTGGACCCAGACAAAATTTCCCACCAACTCGATAGCATGATCCCATTTCCTCTGCCCACCGCAGCCTACTGATCTCCTTGTAATGCTGTTCCTGGGGGACAGAATGAAGAACGGCATGGAAGGGGTCTGCAGTAGGAAAGGGGAATCAGTGGGTCTTGCCAATTTACAATGCAATCCTAAACAAAGTTACATCCTTCTAACTCAATTCACATCAGTGGGCTCTGTAGAAGTTTTCACTACTTGTTTGGACCCAACTTTTAGCATATTAAATGTAAAGTCGCTGATAATTTTTGTGCCTAGGTTAATCAAATGCAGCAAAACTTTTCCTTTCCTTTTCCCATGAAATGACCAGAGAAACATTAACATAGGAATGTTTTCCCTGGACACTCTCCTGCTTGCTACATAGCTATGAAAAATAATTTGATCCTGTTTAATTCTGAACAAAGTTCTGAACTGAAAACACTTATTTGTTTATAGGACAACAGGCATGTTTTGTATCCCTCTTTTCCAGATGTAATTTAATTTAAATACTCTGGGCTTCTAGTGTATGTCACGGCTCTTATAGCGAAAACTTTATACGTAATTCATGCTGCATCCATCAAAAAGAATCAGATCAGAGGAGAAAGGTCTCAGATTCATGTGAGGTTTATGGGACTACCACATGTAGACATAGAATGTTATATGCTAGGGACTTGCACTTGGGTTACAGACAGTCAATGAAAAATTTGTCAATGAGAGACTGGATCATGCAGTGTTCATATTATGAGATCTGTTTGCCAAATCAGACAGAAGGTTCTTATGGGCCACTGTTCCGCCGCTGGTTACAGATAATCTAAGCTCCCTGGATAGATCATCACACAAAATAACTGTAATAACTACTAGACATGTCAGCTTCCTGGAGAGAATATCCTTTAATAAAGGCTTAGTTGAATGTTATTTACTCCCATGATGTGAAAAGCTTCAGCTGTCCATTTCTATACATTAAGCCTCAAAAGGGACAGGACGTTGTTTTGTGGGCAACCCTAGTAACTACTAATTGTTATTTGTCACTGACAGCTAGTAATTAGAGGTATACTACAATGGCTCATAGAGGTTCAGTTTATTTGCTATCATACCCTTTGACAGAATCTGAATTCTAAGCAAGACACCATTAAATCTTGCAACAGTGAATTCTGTAGGCTAGTTTAATGTTGCAAGAAGAAATAATTCATAATAACCCACGTAGGTGACACTGAGGTTTAATATTTTGAAAACAAATAATTCCTTAACATTTATTGTGCATGTATTGGTAATTATTTGGTCAATTTACCTGTGAGTTTTTGTGAGAATGGCAGACTATAGATGATAACAATGATGATGATGAACTGTTTTTTGTACCTCACTTTTTACTACTATAAGGAGTCTCAGTGGCTTACAATCACCTACCCTTCCTCTCCCCTAAACAGACACCCTGTGAGGTTGGTGGGATTGAAAGCGCTCTGAGAGAATTATGAACTGTTCATTTCTGATTTCTCTTATAGTCTGAATTTTGTGGTAGAGGCTGGTAAATAGAGAACCTAAGGTTGATGACTCAGGATTGGAATTTCTGTTTTCTTCTTGTCCTAGTTCATATTAATCATATGCAAGTGCTCTGTGTAACCTACCATTTTGAAATGAGGTATGGTAAAGGTAAAGGTATTCCCTGTGCAAACACTGGGTCATGTCTGACCCTTCGGGTGACGCCCTCTAGCGTTTTCATGGCAGACTCAATACGGGGTGGTTTGCCAGTGCCTTCCCCAGTCATTACCGTTTACCCCCCAGCAAGCTGGGTACTCATTTTACTGACCTCGGAAGGATGGAAGGCTGAGTCAACCTTGAGCCGGCAGCTGGGATTGAACTCCCAGCCTCATGGGCAGAGCTTTCAGAGTGCATGTCTGCTGCCTTACCACTCTGCGCTACAAGAGGCTCTGAGCATGGATGAGTAGGGATCATTCTTTAAGCAACACCATAAGTCAAGGCAGAGTTTCTTGCAGTACCATCCTACTTGCTTGAGTGACCTTGTTCCTTCATCTCTCTTCATGCCTTCATCTTTCTGGGTTGTTATGAGGGTAAAATAGAGGACAGGTAATCTGTGTATTCCACTTTGAACGTGCTGGAGGAAAAGTGGTACAAAAATATAATAGATTTTGTTACTTAGATACAGGTCTCATTGTGGTCAGTTATACTTACTCAAAAGGTAGTGTACATTGTGTTTCTGCCTCCTTTAGTTGGAGTATAAAATAATTAAAAAAAAAAACCTGGTGCCAGAACTTGTTCAAACATCTTAGCTCTGGCATAGACTAACTCTGTCATATGGAGTTGATTGGATAAATACTTGGCAAACATATGAAAGTTAAAGATGTGAAACTATTATAGCTTTTGCTATTAACTACAACATACTAAATGATTCCCCCATATAAGAAGCAAAGCAAAATTCTACTTCCAATAATAAATAATTAACTGTGTATAAATAAATGAATGTTTATATAGAAAAAATACAAATGTTTTGTACATACACCATGACCTATTTCTCTCCTTGACTGCTTCATCACATGAATTAGTTTAAAAAAATTAATAACATCAAAATATTTCTGTTTATAAGATCTTATCAACAGTGATTAAATCTATAACATAATTCAGGCATTCCTTATCTTGGGAATGTTTAATCAAGCTTGATATTTGCTTTAAATTAGCACTGTCAAATATACATTTTACAAAATCTCCCAAATCATGAAAGATTTATCATTCCAAATGTATTTGGATTATTCTCTAGCTAATCATGTAGATGAAAAAAATCAGCAGTTCAGTAACCAGAATAATTAATTAGATTAAAACTTTAAAAATTATAGCCCTCATATTTTAGTTAACAGTGAATGGTGTAATTATATAACTTTATCTCACTCTAAATAAGATAAATGGATTAATCCCTTTGGGTCTTCAGTATAATAAACATAGTACAATAAACAGATTTATGGGATGTTTGAATCCCATGCATCTCTGCTCGAGGGAATGCTTCTGCTCAAGGAATAACACACTTTTGCCCGGGACACAAACTACACAGTTTTGATGCTGGTAAATGATGGGTATTCCTTCAACAAGCTCTTCCATTGTTGTCTGGATATAGTTGTGGTATCTATTGCATCCAGCCCATGTAACCATTTGTGATAAGCAATATAAATTTCTCCAGTCCATGACTCCGCCTTAGTCTCCTCTCTGATGAGGGCCAACATGAATTTTAAGAGCAAAGATATGCCTACTTCTGTTCCCAATATTCAGATCATATCTGCACACGTGAAAATTAACACATTAGTGTTCTTAAACCATCAATGTTCATAAAACTTTCAACAGAATTTTTGGCTGCTCCCAGGAGTAGCTCTAAATTCACTGCCCCATTGCCCCACATTTTCTGGATCTACTTTTCCTGTGATTTCTTCCCCTTTGGGTATGATGTCACGGTTTTAAATTGTGGAATTCCTGAAATTTAATGTTGATTTCCACCAGCATTTAACATTGTGTGTACACATTCCCCCCAAGCCCAATTCCCCAAACAGACTGATTTTTTAAAGCACTATTTTGATTGGGTTACAGGATTTTTTTAACCTAATAATATCACTGTGTTATAACACAGGAAGAAATTAAACAATGAAGTTTAAGGTAGCTTTCTTCTTGCAGTTATCTGTCCATGATGTTCCTTTTTTTTGTTTCATTTTGTTTTGTTTTGTTTTGTTCTTTTTTTTGCGGGGTTAGGTTTTGTTGCCTCACATTTATATTGTTTCTTCATTCCCACCTTCTCTTCCCCTATAGTTCCCAATGTGTTTTTGATGACAATTCAGTATTTTAAATATCTGAAAATAATGGTATATAATTTATTTGATAATAACAAAAACTCAATTTGCGCTGTGTTCCCATATAGCATGCTTCATAATTATTGAATAACTATTATGAATTGGACTATCCAGTTTGATGATTGCAAATGGAATACTATTTTCATTAGGATTTTGTGGGAATCTTTGCCAGCTGTTTTCTTCATTGGCAACTAAGGAGGAGCAGGGGACCTTTGAAACAGCAGCAACCATGCTGTTTCCCATGTTTCCCAGCCTCTTTTTTTAAAAAATTCTTATGTTAATGTCACTGCACATGCACAAAAAAGGAGGTTCCTTAGTTGATTAAGTACATGATGACACATTTAGCATACTTCATAATTAATGAATAACACTGTCATGAATTAATTTATCCAGCCTGACAATCATGGACCATTTTCTTAGTTGGTTCAATATGATACATTCAGCCTCCCCACCTTTGTTTTGCAATGTTATGACGTTATAATGTTACTGCACCTTTGCAAAGAAAAAAGGAGGTTCCTTCACTGTGGATGTACATGATGACATGGCTGCACAACTCCTTTTCAAAGGAAGTATGGAACACATGGGGAGGATTGGATCTATTTAAAAAAAAAAATTAAATCCTCACTGGAACATCTTGGAGGACCCACATCCAGCCGGTGTTGCATCATCTTCATTGGTTACCAGTTTGTTTCCAGATCAACTTTAAGGTATTGGTTTTAACCTTTAAGGCTATACATGGCTTGGGCCCTACCTTTCTGCGGGACTGCTTATCTGTCTATGCCCCCTGTAGGGCTCTGCTCTGCAGGCATGCACTTACTGGCTGTCCTGAGCTCCTGAGACATTCATCTGCCCTCAATTAGGGCCAGGGCTTTTTCAGCCCTGGCCCCAGCCTGGTGGAATGAGCTCCCAGAGGAGCTGCGGGCTCTGTCAGAGTTGTCACCTTCTCCAGGGCCTGTAAGATGGAGCTCTTCCACCAGGCTTATGGCTGAGGCCGGGAGAGGTGTCTCGGTGTTTCCAGCAGAGAATCCCTTAGAGATGGTTAGCTGCCCTTGCTCCTGCTGAATGAGATCTTTTGACCTTATGCTGATTGGGGGTGGGGGAGTTAGAATTGGGATATCACCATCTGGGCATTTTAAATGTGATTGTTGTATTTTTTAAAGGTTTTTAGGAGTATTATATTTTATTGAGACACTGTAAACTGCCTCAAGACTACGGTAAGCGGTGGTATATAAACAAACAAACAAATGAACAAATGTGTCTACCTCCTTCTACTTCACAAGACAGAAGCAGAGAGAAGCAACTGTAGTCTCATTAAAGGAAATGGTAAGACTGATTACAGAAGAATTGGACAAGAGGCAGAAAGCTACTAGAAATTGCTTGGAGAGTATCTGGCCACCCCTGAGTGATATTTTGCCACATTCAATATGTTTGACAACAAAGCATGTGAAATGACTCAATTAAAAAGTCCTGTACAGGAAGTGATTTCAATGTCCCTTCTGTGGAACACTAATGTGTGATAGACCTTCCACAGATCTAAGTCATTGCTTGATGATATATCTCAATTGTTGCATTGTTGTTGTTATGTGCGAAGTCGTGTCCGACCCATCGCGACCCCATGGACAATGATCCTCCAGGCCTTCCTGTCCTCCACCATTCCCCGGAGTCCATTTAAGTTTGCACCTACTGCTTCAGTGACTCCATCCAGCCACCTCATTCTCTGTCGTCCCCTTCTTCTTTTGCCCTCGATCGCTCCCAGCATTAGGCTCTTCTCCAGGAAGTCCTTCCTTCTCATGAGGTGGCCAAAGTATTTCAGTTTCATCTTCAGGATCTGGCCTTCTAAAGAGCAGTCAGGGTTGATCTCCTCTAGGACTGACCGGTTTGTTCGCCTTGCAGTCCAAGGGACTCGCAAGAGTCTTCTCCAGCACCAGAGTTCAAAAGCCTCAATTCTTTGACGCTCGGCCTTCCTTATGGTCCAACTTTCGCAGCCATACATTGCAACTGGGAATACCATAGCCTTGACTAAACGCACTTTTGTTGGCAGGGTGATGTCTCTGCTTTTTAGGATGCTGTCTAGATTTGCCATAGCTTTCCTCCCCAGGAGCAAGCGTCTTTTAATTTCTTTGCTGCAGTCCCCATCTGCAGTGATCTTGGAGCCCAGGAAAATAAAATCTGTCACTATCTCCATTTCTTCCCCATCTATTTGCCATGAATTGAGAAGGCCGGATGCCATGATCTTTGTTTTCTTGATGTTGAGTTTCAAGCCAACTTTTGCACTCTCCTCCTTCACCCGCATCAACAGGCTCTTTAGTTCCTCTTCACTTTCTGCCATTAGAGTGGTATCATCTGCATATCTGAGGTTGTTGATATTTCTCCCTGCAATCTTGATCCCAATTTGTGACTCTTCTAATCCCGCATTTCTCATGATGTGCTCTGCATACAAGTTAAATAGGCAAGGCGACAGTATAAAGCCTTGCCGAACTCCTTTCTCAATTTTGAAC
Source organism: Paroedura picta (assembly GCF_049243985.1). NCBI lineage: Eukaryota > Metazoa > Chordata > Lepidosauria > Squamata > Gekkonidae > Paroedura > Paroedura picta. Next base: position 71,664,560 of record NC_135373.1, on the reverse strand, counting down.
CAGTCAGTGATTCCATGTTCAGTTCTCACTGTTGCTTCTTGACCTGCATATAAATTTCTCAATAGACAAATAAGATGCTCTGGTATTCCCATCTCTTTAAGAACTTGCCACAATTTGTTGTGCTCCACACAATCAAAGGCTTTAGCATAGTCAATGAAGCAGAAGTAGACGTTCTTCTGGTACTCCCTAGCTTTCTCCATGATCCAGCGTATGTTGGCAATTTGATCTCTAGTTCCTTTGCCTCTTCGAAATCCTGCCTGTACTTCTGGAAGTTCTCGGTCCACATATTGCTGGAGCCTAGCTTGTAGGATTTTGAGCATAACTTTGCTAGCATGAGAAATTAGTGCATTGCCCTTCTTTGGGATTGGAATGTAAACTGACCTTTTCCAATCCTGTGGCCATTGTTGAGTTTTCCAAATTTGCTGGCATATTGAGTGTAGCACTTTTACTGCATCGTCTTTTAAGATTTTGAATAGTTCAACTGGAATGCTGTCACCACCACTAGCTTTATTGTTGCTCAGACTTCCTAAGGCCGATTTGACTTCACATTCCAGGATGTCTGGCTCCAGGTCAGTAACTACCCCACTGTGGTCATCAGGGATGTTAAGCTCGCTCTTGTATAGTTGTTCTGTATAATTTTGCCGCCTTTGTTTAATCTCTTCTGCTTCTGTGAGGTCCCTACCATTTTGGTCCCTTATCATACCCAACTTTGCATGAAACGTTCTCTTCATATCTCCAATTTTCTTGAAAAGATCTCTGGTCCTCCCCATTCTATTGTTTTCTTCTATTTGTTTGCACTGTTCATTTAAGAAGGCATTCTTATCTCTTCTAGCTTTTCTCTGAAATTCTGCATTCAATTGGGTGTATCTTTCTCTTTCTCCCTTGCCTTTCACTTCCCTTCTCTCCTTAGCTGTTTGTAAAGCTTCCTCAGACAGCCATTTTGATTTCTTGCATTTCTTTTTCTTTGGGATGGTTTTAGTTGCTACCTCTTGTACAATGTTGCGAACCTCAGTCCATAGTTCTTCAGGCACTCTGTCTATCAGATCTAATTCCTTAAATCTATTTGTCACCTCTACTGTGTATTCGTCGGGGATATGATTTAGTTCATACCTGAGTGGCCTAGTGCTTTCCCCTACTTTCTTCAATTTAAGCCTAAATTTTGCAACAAGAAGCTCATGATCTGAACCACAATCAGTTCCTGGTCTTGTTTTTATTGACTGGATAGAACTTTTCCATCTTTGGCTGCAGAGCACATAGTCAATCTGATTTCTGTGTTGACCGTCTGGTGATGTCCATGTGTAGAGTCGTCTCTTGGGTTGTTGGAAAAGAGTGTTTGCTATGACCATTGTATTCTCTTGACAAAATTCTACCAGCCTGTGCCCTGCTTCATTTTGTACTCCAAGGCCAAACTTGCCTGTTATCCCGGGTATCTTTTGGCTTCCTACTTTAGCATTCCAATCCCCCATGATGATAAGTACATCATTTTTTGGTGTTGCTTCTAGAAGGTTTTGTAGGGCTTCATAGAACTGATCAACTTCATCCTCTTCAGCAGCAGTGGTTGGGGCATAGACCTGGATCACTGTGATGTTGAATGGTTTGCCTTGGATTCGAACTGAGATCATTCTGTCATTTTGGGGATTGTATCCCAAGACTGCTTTTCCTACTCTCTTATTGATTATGAAGGCTACTCCATTTCTTCTGCGAGATTCTTGTCCACAGTAGTATACCTGATGGTCATCTGAATTAAATTCACCCATTCCTGTCCATTTTAGTTCACTGATTCCTAAAATGTCGATGTTCAGTCTTGACATTTCTTGTTTGACCACGTCCAGCTTACCTTGATTCATGGATCTGACGTTCCAGGTTCCTATGGAATAAAAATCTTTACAGCATCGGACTGTCTTTTCGCCACCAGTTACTTCCACAACTGAGCGTCCTTTCGGCTTTGGCCCAGTCGCTTCATTCATTCTGGCGCTACTCGTACTAGCCGTCTGCTCATCCCCAGTAGCATATTGGACACCTTCCGACCTGAGGGGCTCATCTTCCGGCATCATATCGTTATGCCTATTGGAACTGTCCATAGAGTTTTCATGGCAAAGATACTGGAGTGGTTTGCCATTGCCTTCTCCAGTGGATCACCTTTTGTCAGAGCTCTCAGCTATGACCTGTCCGTCTTGGGTGGCCCTGCACGGCATAGCTCATAGCTTCACTGAACTACGCAAGCCCCCTTGCCACAACAAGGCAGCGATCCTCGAAGGGGGCAATTGTTGCATACACATGTTTAAACCTGATATAATGCAATAGGCATAGGCATTACTATTGGAAAGCTTGCAGTTCAGCAAGCACACAGGCAAATATTGTTAACGAGATAGATTGTATCTTATGGAGGAAATTGTGTAATACATCGATTGAGTGGCTGCTTCCTCTTAGGGGGATGGACTTCATTTTTCCAGCAGCCTTTACAAGACAGACTTACCTGAGGCCATTTTGCAGCTGCAGAGCAAGGGTTGGGGGCTGGGGACAGGCTGCGGTTCAGTGATTGATTATCAACTTATTTATTTATTTATTTATTTATTTATTTATTTATTTATTTATTTATTATATTTCTATACCGCCCTCCCCGGAGGCTCAGGGCGGTTAGTATGCATAACTTAGTATGCATAAGGTTCTGGGTTCAATCCCTGGCATCTCCATTTAAAAGGACCAAGCAGTAGGTGATGGGAAAGACCTCTGTCTGATATCCTGGAGAGCTGCTGCAAGTTGGTGTAGACAATGCTTATACTAATGGACAAATGATATGATTCAGTGTAAAGCAGCTTCATGTGGTCTGATTCACCCCAATCCCCTTCTTTTCCCTTCCTGACTCCTCCCCCTGCCTCTAGAGCAGCAATCCTTGTCACTAAACTCTACAACACATTGATTTCTCTATAGAAAAAAGTAGTTTTAAAAGGGTGAATGTGTGATAGAGAACATATGCCACAAGAAAGGAACTGAGAAAATATAAGTGCATATAATTTGTAGGGAGACTGAATTAACCACTTGAGCTCATTATTTCGAGATCACAAATGGCACAGGCTCCTATATAACATTAGCTTAATATACGTTGACAGTACCGAATCACTAACTATTTGGCCTGGCTACAAAAAGCACATGGAAGGATTTCCCATGCTGCTTGTTCCTTCAAACAGAAGTTCTTTAGCCCAGCAGTGTGGGAATACTGCCTTTGAACAGTCGACTAATATGCAAAAGATATGAAAACAGATAAATGCTCATAATTAAACACTAAATGAATAATACCCAATGCAGAATATTTAAGACAACTTAATAGACTTCAGCATTCAAAGGAAGTACTAGTAAATTGTAATAATCCTCTTTTTTAAAATGGAGACATTAAAGTTACAGAAATGAAGAACATAAAGGTGTGTTTGGGTTTCCATTGAGTGTCCCTAGCAATGGACAAGTTTCACTTTTTTTTAAAAAGATCACTTTCCTTTTAAGATTGGGGAGAAAGGCTTGCTGCCATGATTGGCAGGGAGAGAGAAAGGCTTGCTGCCATGATTGGCAGGGAGAGACTCGTGGGTATAGTGAGTCCCTCTCCTCTGTTTTAATCAGCCATGCGGAGTACCAGGAAAAAGAAGAAAGCAAGAGAACGAGAAGGTGAGGAATGGTGTGTGTGTGTGTGTGACCCCCCCCCCCCCCGGCTGTCTTTGACTTTTTAGAAGTGCAGAATAGCCCTGGATGTTATCTTCACAAATGTGTGGTGTCAACTTCATATCTGCCAAGTTGATGGGAATTAAAAAGGGTTGCAAAACCAAAAAGGGAAACCAAAACCCAACCTAACCAGTAAAGTTAGGAACCCAAAGGTTGAGCTGCAAAAATAATTTTTAAATTTTTCAAATAGTGCACTAGTTCAACATATTAAAAATATAGTCAACATAATTTAAAAGCATCATACATGGAATAAACCAGCTTAGAATGGACCAAACACGTTTTGACCCCAAGGATTCTTCTGATTTGGCCATGCTGATGCATGGTTGTGCAACCTTGTGGTAAGATTACTATAATTATGTACGGCTGCCCTTGAAGACAACACAAAAATTGCAACTGGTTCAGAACACATCAGCCTGATTATTGCCAGTAATGGAAAGATAACATGCTCATCTTGAAATAGCTACATTGCCTGCTATAGTTTTATCCATTGGGAGTCAGGCCTTCCCTTCAGACATGCTTAACAGCCCATACTTTTTAATGTTTCCATGTATTTGTTTTAAAGACTGGAACTGCATTGTAGCATAAATTGTAGTTGAAACAAAACAAATTCTTGCTCTCAACTTGCAGTGCATTTATCCTACATGTGGATTATCTAATTTTGGGGGTGTATTCTTGTTTTTCCAGAAAATCCAGGGAATGTTGTGAGCTGATCTGGAGGAATCAAAGTCCCTGCAGACCTTTTAGAACTTTGGAAGGCCCAAGGCAGAATGTCCACTGCCATAAGGTGAATGAAACATGCTTGTGATAACTAATGGGAAGATTGTATGATGAAAAAACAGCATTTTACACAAGGCTAAGATGAAACAGATTCAGACTTCTCTGGCAGATCTAAATAATTTAAAAGTGCAAAGCATCAGTAGTCTGTCAGGACTGGCAAAGCACAACCTACTGTGAATCAAGGGATTTTTAAAATTATTTTTTGTAGCTGCGAGGAATAAGACAGAGGATGGGAGGGGCAAAATTTTACTCTGCCCAATAGAGTCTAGCCAGATAAGTAATATTTGTGACAGCATCAGAAACAAAACCTGCATTAATTCAATACAGCAAACACATCCTTCTCCTAATCTGTTCACAGCAACCCTCTGCGTCTGGTTCCAGACAAAGGAGACCAGCCATTGCAGCACAATCTCCCTAATCCCGGTTTCAGCGAGGCGGTGGGACAACAACTCATGGTCAACCACATCAAATGCGGCTGACAGACTTAAGAGCACGAGGATGGCTGATCCGCCCCAAGCCAGTTGGCACTGGATATCATCCATCAAGGCAACCAAAGTGGTCTCCACTCCATGGCCAGGACGGAAGCCTGACTGGTATAGATCTAGGGCAGAAGTTTCTTCCATGAATGCCAGGAGCTGGTCTGCTGTGGCTCATTGCAAGATGCAAGACTAGGCAGTAGCTGGAGGGGTCCTGCAGTCCAGTATTTACATGTGTTTACCTTGGCTCTAAATGGCAGCAACAGCACCTTTTCCCATCCACCTCTTTTCCTCCTTCTTCATTTGTGTATATATAGAGGTATCTATATATATTTTTTTCTTTGTAAGCCATGGTGCTGGTTTGCTTGGAAAAACAGCAGAGGATAGATTTCCCAATCTGAGCACTGCAAACTTGCTCTGAAACACTATAATTTTTGTATAAGTTGCCACTTTGTGGCTGGCTCCACCCACTGAGCCACCATTTTGATAATGGCTCCACCCATGTGACTGGTAGCTCCCAAGGCTCTTGAAAAATGTTAGTAGGTCCCAAACATGCCTTCCCAAATGTACAGTTAATCAAGGACAAAGAAACTGTGCAATTGAGAGGAATGTGTGAATTAACCCACAGAATCATGCTAATGATGTGCAAGCTGGTGGTAAGAAGATGTGCAAGCTGTGCAAGCACCAAGACATGTCTGACCCTTGGGGTGACGCCCTCTAGCATTTTCATGGCAGACTCAATACGGGGTGGTTTGCCAGTGTCTTCCCCAGTCATTACCGTATACCCCCCAGCAAGCTGGCTACTCATTTTACCGACCTTGGAAGGATGGAAGGCTGAGTCAACCTTGGGCCAGCTGCTGGGATTGAACTCCCAGCCTTATGGGCAAAGCTTTCAGACTGCATGTCTGCTGCCTTACCACTCTGCACCACAAGAGGCTCTGTTGGTGGTAAAAGAAGCTGGTGGTAAAAGAAGCTAAATATGAATCTCTTTTTGGAAATGCTAACTTACACAAAAAAACTTATTTATAATTCAGACATGTCTGAAATACATAGAAGAGTTCAACATTTCACCCCACTGAAATTTTATAGTGTTTCTGCAGTGTGAAGAAGTGGTATGCATTCCATTCTGATTCTGTGCAGGCCACAAAAGCCTTTTAAAAATCTTATATTTATACTAGCAAAAAAGCCTCTTGTACTTCAAAATACAAGGGGCGCTAGCTTTACCCCCACCATCCAGTGGGGCCCAGGCTTCCCAGGGCCAAGGGGATAGTGGCTTGGGCTCTGCTCCCCCCCCCCCCCCGGCTAGCTCTCTGAGGCTGAGAAAGACCACGCCAGGCCTTCTCAGGGTGAATAGGAACCCTGGCTGGGACTCGCCTCCTTGAGTCCCAGCCAGGACTCCTGTTTGGCCTGAGAAGGCCCAGCACAGCCTTTCTCAGGCCCACCAAGAATTCCGGGGGTGAAGGTGAGGGCTGGCTTGGACTCTGCTGGCCTCCCAGGCAGGCTCTCCGAGGCCAAGAAAAGCTGTGCCAGGCCTTCTCAGGGTGAACAGGAGCCCTCCTCGAGTCCCAGCCAGGGCTCCTGTTTGCCCCAAGAAGGCCTGGCATGGCCTTTCTCAGCCTTGGTGAAGCTTCCCGGGGCAAAGGGGAGGACTGGCTAGACTTGCCTGCCCCCCCACCTCAGAAAGGCTTGCTGATGCCAGGAAATGGCATAGTGCACCTTCTCAGGGAAAGTGAGGATTTGGCTACCTTCTTTCACAGCAGTGTCCAGGTGGTGAATGGTGGTGAGTAGAGCTCTCATTGCCGTGTTTGTTGGGGGTGGGTGCAAGCGGGGCCAGGCCAATCAGGATGCACACAGCTTTGCCCATAACATTCCAGGGGACCAGAAGCAGAGGCCGGACTGGCTCTGCACAGGAGCGCTCTGCTCAAATATTTTAAAAGCTAAGTGTTAATGATTGTCAAAAATACACTGTGTCAAGGAATCCAAGGTTGATCCCATGGGTTCCCAGGGCTGAAGTACCCAAGTAACCTTTAAAAATATGTAAATTTCTATTTAATATCTTTCAGGACAAATGTTATATCTACAGGCAGCACAATACTCTGAAATCAAGCAGCAAGAAAACAAGAAATTAGCTTAACTGTTTAACACATTTCAAAGACTTGTTTTAGATGACACAAGCCTTAAGTTCAAGAATCAAAGGCCATAGCTTGCACATTCTTCACAGTGCTGTCTATTGCAATATGAGCATATCATCAGAATCCAAGATTTTCTGGCCCTTTGTTATAGTTATTTGGCCAAAAGCATCACATAGTAAGGATATCCATTCAAAATATGTTCTTGCTGGAACCTTCTAGAAACTTCCCTTATCACCCCTGATTCCCCCTTCCCTTCCTGTGGGCTGCAGGTTCTCATGCCAAGTTAATTATCACACTTCCAACTCTGGCCTTGAAGATGATAAGGGCTATGTAGGCAGAGATACCCAGTTCACAACACTTACAAGGTGGAATAAGCCCATTACTATTCACAACCTTTGAGAAGAATCAGGGGCTGCTTTGCCTCACAGCCTGGCCCAGCTGTCAACTGAATGTTCCTCCAAATTGTAGAATTTGTTACACTGGAAAGGAATACAATTGAATTGCTGAGCTGTTGATTCAAATGGGGTTTGCAAAAGAGAACTGCCTGCTGGATTAAGCAGAATATTTATGATATATTTATAAACTGGCAGGGATTCTTGTCAAACAAGTAACACTCTTTTGAATAGATTTCCAATGGCTGCAATATACTACTGGAATTCCAATGAAACCAACAGTTGGTTTGTTACATTAATAGATTCTTATAAATACCGCGTTACTCTGGCTGTAGCATTTTAGCCTCAAATGCACAGGTTGTGGCTTCCATATCTTCAAAATGAATCAGAGATGTGAACAAATTGGAACTGTATCTCATGCAAACACTGAAAAAATCTTATGGTCTCCCTCAAAAATGGCTCTGAATGCTGTCACCCAAATCTTTACATTCTCCATTGATTCAGGCAATGGTGATGATTCAATCCATATAATATAAAGGATACATATATCTTAAGCACATGATTATGGTTTATCTTCTTTGTCATATACCATGGTTAATAAATAGCAATGCAACTGTGCGTGGTCCGTCACTGGGTGGTTAAATTTTAGGTAATTATTCCAATGCTGAAAGACTGAAAAGATAGCCAATTGAGATGGAATAATCAGAAATCAATGGACACTTGAAGAGATAATGGGAAATATTGAATTCAACCTACTTTAATATCTCAAAGAATTTGGTAATGGAAGTGTGGAAAAAACTACTGAGAACACTGAAACAAAGTAATTTGGTGGCGGGGGGGGGATTATTTCCAAAAGGAACAGCTACAGAGAAATCATTTTATTTGCCTTGTTAACTTACTAGCCCTTGGAAACTCCGGAAAAGTGTGATACACATCATCAAGAAAGGGATTTCTGGAATTACACTTGTATTCTAATTACTCATTTTAGGCAGTGGTTTGGCTGAAACAGTAAATGATCCAAGACCTTTCTGTCTCAGTAAGAAAAAACTCTGAGCAACTGATCTGTTGGGGACTGTTAGTCACCAGCACAGGAATAGCCACTTTTTCTAAAAGCGAGGTAGGAATGAATTCAATAAAAAGAGAGATAATGACAGATTTATAAAAGTAATGTTCCTTATATAATGGGTTTTCTATTCTAATGTTTCTTTACTGTAATCCTTTAAAATTATGCAAAAAATTATTATTTAAGTGATAGTGAGGAATTCATTAGAAGATTAATAGTTCTGGTTTACCAATTCGCTTACCAGGTCACTTAATTATTTAGTTCATTAATTCTGTAAATGTCAGGCTTGCCATGAACTCTGGTGATTTGCATAAGTAAGGTAATAGCTCTACCAACAATCATGGTCACACTGGAATATGGCATCATTTGCAGATTTCAAATAAGGAAAAAACTTCCTACATGTGTGTGTTTGCATGTCTGCAAGATCCATTAGTGATGCATCTGGATCTTTTCTGTTCAAAGGGCAAATGCATTACAACTGAAAAGGAAGGGGGAGATCTCTAAGGTGTAAATGGAATGATCAGTTTCACGCAGGTAAAGGAGGAAGCAAAACTTCATCATCAACATTTATTAGAATTGAAAGATCAGCCAACATCTGTTCACTAGCACAGTTTATGAACAATTATAAAATCAATATAAAATTATTAAAATACAGCCTTGTAGGTGTACTGATAATTAAACATTAAAAGTTATTAAAAGGTTTGGAATATCTGCTTTTTTATTGTCAAAGCCTCAGCACAGATTTGGCTGGTTTAGAGATGGCCTCATTAGTTCAGTCTCCAAGGCAGAGATATGTACAGAATTTATCAGATCTTCCTAGGAACTTGGATATAACATGTGGATATGTGGAGCAAATGTCCCTGTAAAATTGACTGTAGAACAACACATGTTCTACTGTTTTGATTGCATTCAGTTGGCAAGAACGCAGACATTGGGAGTAGGGAATTTGTAGATATGTCTCTTCCAGTAGCATCGAGGATAGGCAATTAAAGTGGGTCAAAGTGAAAGCTCTGTGGTATTTGTGCAATTATAAAGCATATAGCTTGTTGGTATGACATTTTGGCTATGATTCCTTACTACCAGATAGAGATTGGCCTGAGCTCTATCAGCTTGAAAGCTGTGTCATAGATGTGTTGTTTAAACATTCCTTTAGCTCCTGAGAATCCAAGGTGGCATATTGCTAAGGAGAATAAACTATGAAGCTGTAATTTATCCTCCCCACCGTCCACCCAAACTGAACAGTAGCAATCCAAAAGAATTAAGGGGGGTTAAATCAGCTGGATTAAGTTTTATCTTGAACTAGAAGCATATTACTTAATACCTATAGACCTATTATGCACAGCACTGGCCGCACCAGGCCTCTGTTGGTTGCTAGTGGTGGGGCAGCATGCCCTGCTGCATCTGGAGAACACATGAAGGAAGGAATCCCCCAGTGTATGTGGAGCGCCCTGATGTGGACTCACCATCATGGGGGTGGGAGACTGCCCTGGTCAGCTCCGTGGCTCTGCGAAGCTGATGGGGGCATTTGGTGTCTCTGCAGGGACACCGTTGTTTGTGGGAAGAGCTGGGCCCAAAGACCCAGCTCTTCCATTATGCATGAGGCTGGCCTGGCAGGGCCACAGATGGGGACCACGGTGTCACAGGGAACGCAGAAGAATCCTCAATTTCTTACTGAGGGCTATCCAGGCCACTGTTCCAGGCCAGGGCCAGGATCGCAGCAGCATTATGCACAATCAGGGATTAGCCCCACTGCCCTGCCGCCACAACCCCAGACTATCTGGCTCATGCATAATCGGTGACAGCAGTGTGGGGGAGGGAATGGGGGGCAAGGGGCACCACTGCACACTGGTGGGAAAGTGGCATGCTGCTCTCTCACCATCGTGGAAGTGGGAGACTGTCCTGGTCAGCTCTGCGGCTCTGCAGTGCTGACAGGGGCTTTTGGTGTCCCTGCAGCGACACCATCATTTGTGTATCCTAAAGTGTTGGCAGAATGGCTCAGACTGGCTCTCCTTAATCCTGGCTGCCATTGGGCCTCTAGAATCGTAGCCCACAGAAAAATTTCCAACGCTTAGGTCCACAGACCACCTCTGGTTATTGAATTGTAAAGGTGAAAAAGGAATAAAATGCAATTTCAATATTGCCTACGTATTCCATTCACTGTTACTAAAATTGATTCAACTATATGGCAAATAGCTTTTCAAATATACAGGTATCTTCTTTAAAAACCCAAAATTCTATCATTTAATAAAATATCACATATTCTAAAATTGCCCATTTTATTTTATTAAAAATGGTTAGTCTCTGGAACATCTTCTAAAGAAACATTTCATTATCAGAAGAGTCCTATTGAAAAGCTGACAGTTCATATAAAAATGATCATCATTTACATCATGCTAATGACCTCACATTATACACGCTTAAATTTAACGTATATGATCCTATACAAGCACAAAATAGGCATATGATTAGCTCTTACAATAGAATTAGTCTAAATAGTCATCAAATTTTATTTAAGATTCACTAGCAGTTATAAGAGGGAAAAAGCAGTATTCTGCACTGTCAGAAATACCCTCTTTTCAAATATGTGAAGTCTTTTTTCCACTTAGTAAGCCTGAATGGAGAACATCAGTAGCTGGTCATTATGTACCATGTAAAATAATTTGATGCCCTGTGATGCATACAGGATAAGTAAGGCCATCTTAAATAATTTTTATTGTGGAATAATTTTTCCCATTGTAGATTCTGTGCACATCTAAAATCCCTAAAGGACTGTGAAATACTTGTAAAATAAAATAGACTCCTGTAGCTTTTTGAATAGAAAGCAATGAGCAAATTCTTCAGCTCCCACTGCTTACCCATCTATTTCTTATACCAGTTTAAGGGTTGTATCATTTACAAGACTGATCTAGGTCAGAGAAACAGACAAATAGCACATCAGCTGCACTTTAGCAGTTCATAGGCTCACTGAGAACTGGATTGCAATCTTTCAGCCTGAAATAGCTCCCAAATGGCCTCTTTATTAGATCATAGCAATGATTTCCAGTGCCATTCTAAACATAGTTATACCCTTCTAAGTCTGTTGAAGTCGCTGAGCTTAGCAGGGTGTTGACAGTGGCCCTCTAGAGTAGAAGCCCACAGACAAATTTCCAAAGCTTAGGACACAGTGCTGTTCATCACTCAGCACCTGGGCCTGAAATAAATAAATTAAAAAATAAATAAATATAGTATAGTATAGTATAGTATAGTATAGTATAGTATAGTATAGTATAGTATAGTATAGTATAGTATAGTATAGTATAGTATAGTATAGTATTATATGTATGTATGTATGTATGTATGTATGTATGTATGTATGTATGTATGTATGGATAGATAGATAGATAGATAGATAGATAGATAGATAGATAGATAGATAGAGAGAGAGAGAGAGAGAGAGAGAGAGAGAGAGAGAGAGAGAGAGAGAGAGAGACAAGCAAACTGACAGCTCCTGCTAACATCTAAAAGCCACCAAAAAAGTCTACGGAAGTCTATGGAATTTAGCTAAATTGGGCACAACTCTAAAACAATAACACAAACAACAAAAAAACAAACCACAACTCAAAATGAAATCAATTTCCATCAACAACACCACAAGGAAGAAAAAATGAGTGAAGAAACAAGGAAGGAAGTAATCCAAGTGACGGTCACCTCCAGGCTTGATTTCCACAATTCACTTTATACGGGGTACCCTTATCCCTGATCTGGAAACTCTAACTGGTGCAGAATATGGCATCCATGGTTCTTACAGGAACACCCTGGAGGGACTCCAACAGCTGCCAGTTGATTACTGAATCAATTTTAAGGTTCTTAGTTTAGTTTATTAATATGGTCAATGCCCAGCAAAAATATATGTATATATGCACACAAACACAATTGATCACAAAATACAAAACAAACTTTGATGACATAAATTAGTACAGCATGCTAGTAAAACTGGCAAATTTGATTAACTAAAATGTTCCTTTTCCTAAAGATTATAAAGTAATATTTTGCATTGAATAGTGCTCTTAAATATTTAGATTGGATCACTTCCAAAACCCTGTAATTATTGGAAATAAGGATTTGTGATCCATATGTCATCAGACTAAGAACTTTAGCTGAATAAAGTTTGAGTGCTGCAGGGGTTTATCTTGCGCCATCCTTCCTAAGGAAGATAGCATTAACACTACTCTCTGTGGATAGAGCTATAGATTGGGCTATAGATTTACTATTAAATGAAAAGTTCACACCCAAGTATTTAAAGTTTTTTTTTTACTTGCTCTATGTGGTGATCATTAAGTTTCCAGGTGAATTTTTAAAAATTTAATCTGGAAACACATAATTTTGTGTTTTTGAAAAATTGATTTTTAGTGAATCCTCCTGACAATGATTACTAAATATTTTGAGAGCCCAGTATAGACCTACTGTGGTCCGTGACAATAACACAGCATCGTCTGTATACATAAGTATAGAGGGCATTTTCCCATCACAAAGCTTTGGGGCATGGACATCCACATTCTGGCAACTTGATATCCGACCATTTATCTATATATAAAGTGTTGAAGGCTACTTTCAGGTCCACAAAGGTAACATGTGGTTTAACACTAGACAATGGTCAAGTGTTGAATGACCTTATACAAATCCCGCTTGCTCTATGTCAAGGAATTTCTCCTGATCCAGCCAATTGCAAAGTTTAATGCAAAGATGTTTAGTGTATAATTTGCATATGATATTAAGCAGACTTATTGGTCTATAATTATTTGGATCTGCTCTGCTGTTTTTCTTATAAATGGGGATTATAATTGCCAAACCCCATTCCTCTGGAATTATGCCAGTCTGGTCAATAAATGTAAAAATATTAGACAGTGTTAGGGCCCACCAATCCAGGTTTCATTTAAGCATCTCTGCTGTTATAAAGTCACACCTGGTGCTTTCCCATTTTTTTAAATTGTGGATTAAATGTGTCATTTCCTGAACCGAAACAGGGTCCTAAACAGGTTTGTGAAAATTATAGGATATTTCTCTTTGTAAAGAGCAGTAAAATGATGTCCCCAAATTCCAGCAGAGATAGTGTTGGTCATAGGGCTATTTTTCTGCTTATCTGCTCTAGTTATCAGTTTCCAAAATTCGATGAGCAGCCTTACTCAGTGCTTGCCATTTGGAAAGTGAGTTGGTTTTCTTCTTATCTCTTAAGAGTGTTTTTTATCCTTTTTTTCTAAGCTGTACGTTTGCTTTGGATGCTGGATTGGGAAATTTTTGAAATTCTTTAAAACTCTCCACAAGCTTAAATTTAGCCCAAATACAATCTTGGTCAAACCAGCCTTTATTGTAGCATCTTTTTGAATGTGAACCAACATTCTCCCTTGATAGAATTAGAGTTAAATTTGAGATGAGTTGTGTATATAAATCTAATGTAAAATTCCCTCCATCTAATGACCTGCATGTCTTATCATAAATTTCTCTATTTATCATAGTTCACAAATTGGGCATGCCATAAACCATAACCCAAAATGAACCACATTTTCCTGAAGATGGCATTTTCCTAAGTCAATAAGTTGTATTGGTTAGAAAAGACAAAGAACAAGAGAAGAAGACCCTGCAGGGGGCAGCAAGAAAGGAATTAGATAGGATAGTGAGGACAGCACCTTCTCAACCACATCCACCCAACCTGAGCAGTGGGGGTTAATCTAGCTGGGTTAAGGTTTAGCTTGAGCCAGAAACATACAACTAGATACCAACAATGAACTTCAAATGATATCTGCTCCAATTTTACTCTGAAAATTGCATATAGTATGTGACGAGGAGAACCAAATATGCATCTAAAGAATTTAGATGGAACTATTTCCAAGAGATGAAAGTCTTTATACAAAACAAATTGTGAACCAAGCAGGTTATGAGGCACCACTTCACTCTGGAAAATTTTAATTACATAGGGGATATGTGAGCCTTCTTTCAAGTAGAAAAATCTCAGTCAATAAGCATCAAGCATACATCTGTAGTATTCTCAGAATTCTGGAAATAACAAAATAAACAGATATAAGCAAATTTGACAAGATACCTCTGGCTTAGATTCTGCTACAATTGTGACATCCAAAGCATCAGAGATAAACAATTTGCCCATGAATTTCATGGCAGAATCATCACACTGGACTGCTGAATACTACCTCGGAGACCAGCCAAAATATAAAATATAAAACTGAATGAATAAATGAGCTACAGGACTTCTCTCTTTAGATCTTTGTTTATTCATTTAATCAGTCTCTTGGCAGGTCTTCTTGTTGTAAAATCCTGTATGTACTTCCCACATTATTATAGTTTATATAAAATGTCCTATTAGTTGCCCTATTAGTACCGTATTTGCTGGCGTATAAGACGACTGGGCGTATAAGATCACCCCCCAACATTTCCACTCAAAATGTAGAGTTTGTTATATACTCGACGTATAAGACTACCCCCTCTTCCACACACCAAATAAAATGTAAAAGAGCATCAGAAGGAGAGGGAGAAAGAGAGAGAGCCATAAAAAAAGAAAAGAAAGAAACTATGCTCAGATTAGTGATTACCTCCCTTCCCCCCAAAAAGGCGAGGGTCATCTCTCTCTCTCAGAGGCGGCGCCTCTGTGCATTGAGCTGAAACAGCTTCCTCTGCTTATTTAACTGCAAACAAAGAGGGAGCGAGCAAGCGAGCAGAGGGCTGAGCGCTGGGCTGGCTGCGTGCGCTCTCTTCCTGAATGGGGGCGGCTTCAAAACACCAGAAACTGCGGGAGGGGAGCAGAGGTTGGCACCTCCCCCCCAGCATCCTCCTCCTTTCCACTCCTTTGCCACTGGCTCACCCGGCCGGCCCATCGGGAGCTCTCTCTCTCTCCACCCTCCCGCTTCAGAGTATTTTGTGGGAGGGAGGGCCTGTCGCTGCCGTGGCGAGGTGGGGCGTGCACGCAGGCACAAGTTTGGCAGGCCCAGCGAGTTCCGAGCCGGGAGGAGTTCACAAGACAGCAGCAGAGTTGGTGAGCCCAGTGGGGGGGGGAGCGCCGCCACTACCTCGGCGTCCCTTAATTCTGGTCACCTTAAACTATGGGCACTGGGTGAGCATTGGGAGGCCACTATAGGCAGCTATGTCTATCCCAACTGAAGTGCACCCGGCGTATAAGACGACCCCCCCCCCACTTGGAGGCATGTTTTTTAGGGGTAAAAAGTCGTCTTATACTCCGGCAAATACGGTATATTGCTAGCCAGTAGAATATTATCCTGTTCTTTCTTTAAAGAGCTCAGGGTGATCTATATCAGGGGTAGTCAACCTGTGGTCCTCCAGATGTTCATGGACTACAATTGCAATGAGCCCCTGCCAGCGTTTGCTGGCAAGGGATCATGGGAATTTTAGTCCATGAACATCTGGAGGACCACAGGTTGACTACCCCTGATCTATATTACTCTCACCTTCTCTGTTTTAAGTGCTTGGACACCCTACAAGGTAGGTTAGGTTGAGAGAAAATGAATGGTCTGATGTCACCCAATGAAGGAGCAGAAATTTGGACTTGGTCTTTCCCAAGTGTATTCCAACACTCAAATCATTATGCCACCTTGATTTGAAAGAATAAAATCAATTCTGGCATATCAACATTGATACTTTATTTCTAATATTAGAAGAATAATCAGGAAATAGTGGTAGAAATTAGATGATCAAATAAGGACCGTCATGGTGGTGCTGAGTAAGTGGCCTTCTGTCTAGGAGTCATAATTCTGTTTTTAGTATGTCAGACAAAATTTTCTGACTTATTGGCTCTGGACTGTTTTTCCTTGTTTGTGCTTATGGCTGTGAGGTGACCTCTGACCAGCTGATCTCTGGTCCTGGACAAGCAGGAAAGTTGGCATAACTTCCTGTAATTTACATTAGCAAACAGACTATCCCTAATAACAGCCTTTCTTCTGTGCTAACTAGACTATTTTATGATTGCCAGACTTTGTTGGATGAAGGAGAGATTCTCAGCCAAAACCTTTAAAAGATTGCATTCTCTTCTGAGAAACAACTCATAAATGCTTACAAGGCATTTGAAAGGTTTAGAAAGGTTAAGGTATATATAACATTCAAATAATCATTAATATGATTATGCATGCCAAGACTTTTTATTATTAACAGAGCAATGTGTCATCTTGAAAATGTTTATAAAACAGGTCATTAGAGAAAGTTAAAAATATGAAGAGCAGAAGCCTACTAGGCTTGAAATATCCCACGCCCTATTTAACATATTCACCTTATATTTATCATCATTAAACAAGCCCTCTTATTTTATCATATGGTTCCTCTACTTTATTTCTCATTTAACTATGCATTAGAATCTATAATGATATGATAGATTACTATGGTTTGTTAATACAGCCAATAAGTGGTCCTCACACACACACATGCGTGGGCACGTATTAATCACTTGGTTATTGGATTAATGCTGTCTATATCAGAAGCACAAGCATTTCTTTATTGGACCTGATTAATTTTATATTTCATATGTCCAAGATAGTAGGAATATATTCATAATCTTTAGTTCTTTGAGCCATGATTATATATTTACGTGTAGATTTCATAAGGATTTGGACAGTGTTATAGCAGTGGAATATAAATTTTTTGCCTTGCCCTGAGCATTATGCCTGGGTAACTTCCATGATTTTTTGCCATGGATGATGTACCACCAATATTTTTTTCTCTGTGCACTGGGTGAGCTTTGCTAGTGGGGAATGTAAGCAATGTAAACCACCTCAAAATGTAGATGCTACCTGGTGGAGTGTGGAAAGAATTGCAGATATTATGACAGCTTTGCCATTCCAGATAGCATGTATCTAAAACCTGATGCTATCCTCAGAATGGCCAATGGTTTAACCCATCCATTACCATGAAATGTGATTATTGGTTGATTAGTTGAATTTTAATAGAGGGTTACATTTTTAACCATTTAAATTTTTATATGTGGTGCATATTTGATGGAAGCCACGTTGGCCCCTTTGTTGGAGGAAACATAGGATACAGACTTTAAAAAATAAATGCATGGTGATTGTTTTAATTTTGATTATATTTTTACATTCATAGTTACCAGCTGTGAATGGCACTCTAATTATTGTTGAAATTGAACTGAATAGGAAATTTATGTACACACATACCAAAAAAATATTATAAAATGAAACAGCTTTTTATGAGCAGGAGTCATTTAAAACATCAACATGGAAGAGTAAGCAATATTGTCAAGTTTAAGAACAAGGCATCCTTGACTACATTTTTAAACAATCTTTTTGAAATATCATTTCATCGAAATAACAGAAATGCAATGAGTCAGTTCATGGGATTCTTTGCCGTAAATGATATATTTTGCAATACGCTATATTTTTGTATAATAATCAAGGACCATGGATTGGAACCTAGGATGCTGTTTCACCAGTGTAATGGTACTTTTAGTGATAGAGGGGGATAGAGATTCTTTCAGATTTGGTCCTTCCAGTGCATATTTAGCTCTTTCATTCCATGTTCTCATATTGCTCTGGAGAATTCTTTGCTCCCTCAGGAATAAAATACTAGTGGGCTCTGTGGAATTCTGGAGTGGGGAGGCAAGGAAGTCCTGATTCATGGGTTTCACTCCCCAGGCAATTCTTAGAATCCATTCCCACATTAACAATGTACAGGAAGATCTTACACCAACTAATTTATTTATTACTTCATGTACAACCCACCTTTGTCTGCAACAGAGATCTAAAGCAGCTTACCTTGTTTTCCTCTTTCCCTCTTCCTCTCCATTTGCTGCAGCATTTTTCTGTGAAGGGTTTTTGGTTCTTCAAAGATCAACATTAGAAAGGTAAGGCAAATGCCAAGAAATGTATTCATGAAGTGGCAAGATAAATGCTGATTATACACATGATTTTTCAGTGTGGAAAAAGAACATATTTGAGAGGAAGTTGCTTGGATGCAACATATTAGTGTAAACTGAAATAAGCATGTTTTAAGCCAGGCTTCTCTTTAATTATTGTCTGAGTTTCACATAAAGTCTGCTTCATCAACTGGATAAATATTTGACTGCTGTTCAGTAAATTGCATTAGTTTACTTTAACTGTATGCTCAGCCTTATTCAGGCATCCTACATTAGGCAATGTAGTGTGTAATGCATCTCCGCAGGTGACCAGAGCTATTCTCTGTATGAGGTAAATTAAAACTCATATTTTAAAAATTAAACATTCTTGCACTTCATGATTTCAATATTTAATTATAACCTGTGTCAGGGCCTAATCTCTGACTGAGTCAGGCATGAAATTAATCAAAAAAAGAAAAGAAAAAGCTTAGCAATTCTTCTGCACTGTAAAAATAATGTGATTTTTGCATATGGAATTACTGTAATTCTCAGAGGAAGAATTCAGTGAAGACAAGGTACAGCAAGGTGGAGCTATAAGAAAGAATTGTGTAAGCTATCCAGTATCTGTAAACTATTAGCCACCTGTGGCTATAATATGTAGATTTCTAAATCCATAGATGAGGGCCACATGGAGGTTAAAGAGATTTCTCTGTATTCTTGGGGCACTCAAGGTTTGCAGAAAAATCTGAAAGTAAAAACAATTACAGGAGGGCTTAAATTCCCTCCCCCCCCACCAAAAATAAATAAAGGAGTATTCTCTGCACAAGCACAGAGAACACTCTTTCTTGACCTATTCGGTAGAGCCTGGAGGCTACAGCAAGCAATGTGGGAGCTGCTCCAGGCTCTGCCATGGAGACCGCAGATGTGAAGAGCTGCTCTAGGTCCGGCTGCTGTAGCAAAAGATGCTGGGAGCTGCTCTAGGCCCTGCAGCGGCGGGGGTGGGCTTCAGGAGCTTTCCAGGCCCTGCTGCATCAGACCCTGGGAGCCACTGGGAGGTCCAGGGCTGCTCCCAGACATTCTGCCACCAGGCTCCAGGGCACAGGGCTGAGACGGACACACAAAGGGTGAGTTTTGTGGGGTCCCGTTTTCAGGATATGATTTCTTGGTTGTGCTGGCAAGGAGTTGGTTTCCAGTTGGAAGGTGGTACAGAGCATCTTATTCCTATTTTCAGAAAACTGGAAAATAACCACACTTAAAAACTGGGGATGTGTATTTGAGTGTATCCGAGCCAAAAAATACTTTTAAAAAAGCCAAATGCAGCTTAGAAAATCTGACTGGCTACTGCTATAGTTGCTCCCAAATAAATCCAATTTTTTTTTTAGTTTGGGGAGGGGGTATATTCATCTATACTTAATAGAAGAACTGGGTTTTTATATCCTTCTTTTCACTATCTGGTGGAGGGCTCTCCAAGCAGCTTACAAACACTAACCCCTTCCTCTCTCCACAGCAGACATCCTGTGAGGTAGATGGGGCTGAGAGAGCTCTAAGAGATCTGTGACTGGTCTGAGGTCATTTAGCGCTGATGGATGAGTGGGGAATGAACCCTCGTTCACCAACACCATGTGGACATTACATGTACTCTTTTTAACCATTTTGATTATAGTTAGAAGAATGTACAAATTCAGGAGCAGACAAAAGGCATTATTTTTCATTTTGTTCCAGAGCAAAACAAATTTCAGAGATATAACCTTATTTTAAGAACAACTGTGCAACAAGTACAGCCAGTCCCACATCCAGGTAGATTTTATTTCAGAAAAAAAATAATCCAGTAAAACTGATGAACTTATCATCCATTATTTATTTATTTAGAAGAATATTATGCTAGCACCAGGAACTTGCCTGAGGAAGCTTACAAAATAAAAATAATAAAAAACAGAACATTAAAAGCTATTAAAACTCAGCCAGCATAAAATATAGGCCATAAAAATAGACCATCAAAACCTTAAAATAACAGTTTTCAGTCTAAAAATATGTTAAAAGATCAACTTTTAAATTAAAAACCTGTGTGATAAGAATTTTTGGGGCATGATGTCCACTTATAGTGCGCTGTCCCATCCCAGCGATATGAAGGCATGTCTAACAAGGAAAACTGCATTCCTAAAGTTAAGTGGAATATGAAGACAGATAAATTTATCAGCAATCTGTTAGGCTCTCAGTCCTTCATTAACAGTCCGTCATTAAAATTTTATGTCCATATGTGCCTTTGATACCCTTGTAGAAAGCCTTCAGGAGACCCTAAGAGGCATAAAAACAGAATCAAGCAAGCACGCACATGGCCATTCTAAAATCTGGTTTGATTAGGAGTGCAGGTCCCTCAAAAAAAAAACAACTGAGAGATCTTCTCAACTGTTACAGGGTTAACCCTACAGGGACTCTAATAATTGAGATGAAACAACTGAAACAAAATTACAAAAATAGTATACTTATCAAAAAGAAAAAGGCCATGCTGGAAGCCTGGGAGCAAATTAGACAAGCGGCTCTTCATAGGGATCCCTCTCAGTTTTGGAAATTGGTGGCAGATTGTCCAAAAAAACCTTATATAGTCTCAACAATCCCATCTGAAATATGGGAAGCACACTATAGGTCACTGTACTCTGCACTGGAATTGAATATTCCTCAATCAATGGATATTGAAGTGGAAGCCAATCTGCCTGACTGGCCACAAGTTGGCCAGGCAGAAATAAGGAAGCTGATAGGAACTTTGGGCATGATGCCTGAAAGAAAGTAACATAGCCATCAGGAGAGCCTCAAGGGAAAGGACATTCCATAAGCGAGGCACTGCTACTGAAAAAGTCCTGTATCTTGTTACTATTTGCCTCAACTCTGAAGTTGAACACACAGACAGCAGGGGTTGTGAGGTAGATCTTAACTGGTGGTCTGGGCAATATGGAAGAAGGTGGTCTTTCAAGTACCCTGACTTCAAGCCATTTTGGGCTTTAAAGGTAAGAACAAACACAGGGAATTGTACTCAGAAAATATTTGGGTAGCCAGAAAGATATTTCAGCCCTGGAATGACAAATCCCTGTATCCTACCTGCAACAATGGATAGATGCTACATTTTGGACGAACTTAAGTTTTCAGAGTGTTTTCAATGGCAGCCCCAGGAAAAGCACATTAATATAACCTGGACGTAATCATCATCCTGGAACAATCATGTATTCTGAGGAATGGCTATAGCTGCTTTTATAGCTAAAGCTGATAAAGGAAACTATGTACCGCAGAGAAGATCAGGATCCAGCAGTACCTCCAAACTAAAAGTAAGATTAAGCAGAGATTTGTTAGGGCATTCCTTATTAAACAAACCGAATACTGAAATTTTGAGGTGGGGGACATGCCAATGAAAATACTGATTTTTATAACTTGACGGTTTCCATATGAGGAATCTACCTCTGGACAGCCTCCAATTGCTGGCAGATTTTAGAGCCCTCTCCACATGACGTAGTCTGCATCCCGAGGCTATCCAGGGGCTGGCTTGAGTTTTGGCCAGATGTGCCTCAGGATGAGGGAAATTGCCAAAACTGGATTTGCCACCTTCTATTGCACTTCTCATCAGGGAGCAAACAGGGGCAAGCCTGGATGGAGAGGAAAAGATGTGATAGTCTCTCTAGCATTGTCCCACCCTTACATCTCCCCTCCACTCTCCATTTCCTGCTGGATAATTAAAAAAAAACATTGTGCGGTTTACGTTGCTGCAGGACTGTGGAAACCACCTTGAGATCACTTTACAAACATGAGCCCATAAATCAAGTCTCATTACTCATCTTTTGAATACATTGTACACAAAACATGATGGGTAATGCTAGGCAAGTTACTGTTTTACTTAAATCTTCTCAGCTTTGACTCCAGTGCAATTAAAAAGAGAAAGCGAAAATGAAGGATAAGAAGTAGTTGAGAGACCTGTGCTGCAGTGATCCACCCATACCCTTCTTACAATAAAGAACATTTAGGAGATGAAGTGTAGGATTGGAAGAACTCTGCTGTATCTTATTTGTCTATCTATCTGTCTGTCTGTCTGTCTCTGTCTCCATATATCTGTCCTTCCGTCCGTCCATCCATCCATCTGGCTGGCTCTTCCATCCGTCTGTCCGTCCGTCCACCCGCCCGCCCGCCCGCCTGTCCATCCACCCACCCACCTACCTATTCTAATCATTAGGCCACCACTCCTGGCCAGCTGGTTTGTGGCAGGTAACAACATATGAAATAGCAATGAAAACAATACCCTAACCCCCCTTCCCCAATTGCTGATACGACTCCAGAGCAATGATGTAACCCACTTGCTGGGTTACCCCACCTTCATCCGCCCAGCCTCAACCAAATGCCTGGTGGAGGAGCTCCATCTTGCTGGCCTTGTGGAACCTACTTAGTTCTGTCAGGGCCCTTAGCTCTTCTGGGAGCTCATTCCACCAGGCAGGGGACAGGGCTGAAAAGGCCTCAGTCAAGACGAGGCAAATCTCATGCGGGTTGGGGACCTCCAGTCTATTGGTAGTTGCACAGCTCAGTGCTCTGCATTGGGCATAGGGGGTTTAGCGGTATGCCAGGGCAGGATGCTGAATCACTTACTATCTATTCTGAAATAACCTCATTAAGCAAATAAAATTTTTCATATGCAATGGCTTGCCATAAGGGCAGGGGAGTCTTCTTTATGTTACTTACCACAAAGGTGGTTTTCTGTATCATGAAAAAATGAGGGTTTTTTTGAACTGTGATGGCTAGTAACCCAAAACAGTTGTTATTAACAATAAAATCTAGCATACTTTTTCTTTTTGAAATATTGTCAAGCAATCCATAGTTTTCTAATCATCAAGGCATTTAATAGCACAGAAAACTCATCATCAGTTTTGATGAATCAATGAAAAAGTTTTAGCTGGATTTTGAATAAATGTGCAATTACTTGTTCTAAATTTTACTGTTGTTATTATCTTCCATACTGAGTCATATAAATTGCTGTTCTGAATATTGGTTTATATAGGGTAGGGCGCACTGAGGATGACATTCAGGAACCAAGGGGAAGGTAGCCCAAAAAAGTTTGGGAACAACTGCTTTAGATGATGTGTTTACTAAGGTCACTGCTGTACACTCTGTTAAGCCGCTCTCCAAGGTCTCAAGTAGATATAATAACTGTATCTCTAAGATTTAAAAATTGTAGCTTCAATATTTATCAATAATATTTGAAACAAAAAGTTCAGCTTTCTGTTTCATTCATGAGTCACCATGAACCACCATGAAATCCTTAAAAAGTTCATGGACATTTGTGATGAGGGATTCATCACAAACTTTGGTTCATGAACCAAAACAGGGCAAAATCTGTGATGAATTTTGTTTCATGGTTCAATTCGTGCCCATCCCTAGTTAGCATCAGCATAACTTAAAACTAATTTACACTAAAATTAAAACAATTTAATCTGGAGGACATCTTTTTAAAGAAGGCATACAATTTAATCACCTATCAGCTACTAAAGAAAAGTTTGAATTGCTATGCAATAAACTGATAGTTAATGGGAGAATTTTGAAACTTGGCATGAGGACTATAATGCCTTTTCACCATCAACAAATAACTCTTTGCAAAAATTCAACAGGGGTTTAAAAGAAAAATGTGGCTTGTCACAGGGTTACTTGGATTCTTGGTATAGTTACTGAGAAATTGATCTAAATTATATGGAAGACAAAAGAATTATAGCTGAAAGTACAAAAACAATTATGAATTTAAGAACTAACGTTGTTAATAATAAATATAAAGTATATGATTATTTTAAAAAAACAGTACAAAATGTTCCGTATCCCTGTAGTATGCATATACCCTGACTTGGATAGTGCAATCTCATCTGGTCTTGGCAGCAAAGCAGGGTCAGCTTTGGCTAGTATTTGGATGGGAGACCTCTAAACCAGGGGTAGTCAACCTGTGGTTGTAATGGCAAGCAATGACCTCTGAACATCTCTTTCCTTAAAAATTCTATGAGGTTCAATAAGGAGAAGTGGGTCACAAAAATGAGAAGCATGCATACTGGATGGGAGATACACTTCTGGGTAGCAGTATGTGCGAATGTGATCTTGGGGTACTTGTGGACTGTATGCTGCTCTGTGCTCTAGCTGTGAGTCTTGCATTCTCATTTGTATGGCACACTTTGTTTTTGCAACCCTACAGTGGAACTGAATTTACAGGTGAGTGTTTGAGCCTTGAGTCTCCACTTTTAGACCCTGACCCACAAGCTAAAGGCCAGTAATCACATGGAACATTATATTATAATGAGGAGGGCCTGTGGCCCGCAGAGAGGGGATGTGGCTTAGTGATAGAGTATTTTTTTTATTTATTTATACTTAGATTTCTATACTGCCGTTCCCAGTTGGGCTCATGGCAGTTTACAATAATAAAAAGATTAAAACACAATAAAACCCCCATAATTCCCATTCATTATATACTATTACTGCTAAAAGGCAGCAGGCGAAAAACCTCTAGCTACTCAACTCCTTGTCCAGCCAGGGGGCCAATTTACTTGTTATCTTACTAGTCTTACTAGTAGGAGTGAGGAGGCAGATCAATCAATAACAATAACCTGATAATAAGATGGACATGATGGACATGGAGGGATCCAAGCTTGAATCAAATATCCCTGCCCTGGCCTCAACCCCGCCCTGGCCTCAACCAAATGCCTGGCGGAAGATGATAGCTCCGGCAGGGCCCTTAGCTCTTCTGGGAGCTCATTCCACCAGGTCGGGGCCAGAACTGAAAAGGGACTAAGTATAAGAGTATTTGATTTCCATGAAGAAAGTTCTTAAAAGAGTGAGGTAGTAGATATGGAAATCTTCTCTATGAGTACCTGGAGACTGGTGCCTATCTGAGTGGACAAAACTGATCTTCATAGATGAAATCACTGATTCATTGTTAGGCATCTTCATGTATGATTTTTAATTCCCCCCAAAAAGTAGAGGATTGGATTGTGTTTCTGATTCTACTGATATGTTCAACATGTCTGGGTTTTGTGTTTTGATCAGATTAAGTGTCCATATTTAATCATGGCAAGTGTATGTTTAAAGTGTGCCAAAATGTTGAGTATGGAATTACCAATTTTTACCAATATTTTTATTGGTGATAATCAAGTTGGACAATTATCATTTCAGGACTCCCATAACCTTTTATTGCTTGAATGAGTGCTTTGCTAAATATTTTCTTTTTGTGTCTTTCTGCTCAGTATACCATATAAATCTGACCATGAAGAAACTTGGTGGGGAAAGTGAAAGTTATTGGTTTGTGCTTTTATTGCCGTATTTATGGAGCGTTTGTTAAACCAAACATTACTTTATGCCCTCATGAATAAATAAAAGTCACTGTAGTTAGCAAATGTGTGATTTGAATGGGGGGATGTTTCTAATATTTGAACTCCTTTTGGTGCCTGAAATGCAAAATTACTGAACAGTAGAGCAAATAATGCAATCAAGGCTGCCTGGCAGACCACAAGAGAATGAATGCATTGAAACTCCACTATTTTAACCTGTCTGTTTTGCACACACAGAGACCCATAGCTCAGACAGTGAATGAATGCATGAGGATAAGAATGCATGTGGTGGAGGGAAATGCTTCATCGTTCCTATTATGTTTCTCTACCTTACATAGATTCAAAGTGGCTAACCATCACATTTCCTTCCTTTCACCACGACAGGCACCTTGTAAGATAGGTGGGGGCAAGAGGGTTCCTAGAGAACTGTGACTGGACCAAAGTCACCCAGCAGGCTTCATGCGGAGGAGCGGGAAATCAAACCTAGTTCTCTAGATTAGAGTCCACCACTCTTAACCACTACCCCACACTGGCTCTCAGTGTCAATTACCATGATCCTAAGATCAGTTTTGCAGTACTTAACACTAATAGAGAGTTAATGTGGTGTCATGGCTAGAGTGTCGGACTAGGATCTGGGAGTCCCAGGTTTGACTTCCCACTTTCCCAGAGATGCTGGTCAGGTGACCTTGGGTTACTCTGCACTTATTGAGAAGATAAAATGGAGACGAAAGAACAGCTTGGTGCATGGGCAAAATAAAAATGCACTAAACAAAAACTAAATTAACAATAGGTCCTTAATGCAGTTAGGAATTGCATTAAGGCCACGCACATCTATTTCATGAACTGAAATGTGAACACACATATATGCCAATATGCAGCTTAATATCACACTTACTCTGGATTCTACATAAGAGTGAGATCAGTTATTGTGGCACAGAAGCACCCATCTTTATAGCCTAATCTTCCCATTGGTGATTCAGTTGACTGTAAAACTGGAACAATTGATCAACCACTCAGTATTTGAGTGGTCACTGGGTAGAAAGATGGAGTATGAATAAAGTAACTATGTAAATAAATAATGTTAGTTCTATCTGAGGGCAATAACATTCATGTCAGGTCTTGAAAATTGTTCAAAGCTTGTATGCTATATGCCCAGCTGTGCATACAGATATTGGATACTACAAGTACTCTTTAGTCCTCTAAACATGAAACAGAAACATCAACTTGCATGAAAAGTAAAAGTGTTTTTGTCTGCTGTGTCTTGAAAGGCATGTAAACAACTTCATGCAAATTAGTTCATCCTGGGAATCTCAATGAAAGGCAATAAAAGCTGAAGGCATATGCAATCCGATGGAATGATGGCAGTGTGCTTTCACCATTTCTACTTGCTCTGAGATCATACAAATGATTTCTCTGTGTCTAACTTGCCAAGTAGAATTCCCTGTTTATCTCAAACATGTCTTGCATTGTTTCACATCAAATCCAGTTAAATGTTGGTGCATTGTATGTCATGTAACATGTTTTTATTGGGCATTACTTTCAGGCTCTTGAAATATGCAATGCAAAAAAAAGCATTAAGTTGTGAGACTATATAAAGTGATGTGATCTTTCCCTTTCTATTCTACGAACAAGTAAAAGACAGAAATTATGCAAAGACAGAAATTATGAAAAGTTGATTGCCTCAAAAGGTGTCCAATTATGGACCAGTTTACATCTAGGGTTGTTTCCCAGCCAAGCACCAGCAACCCTACCTACCCTAACAATTCCACATACTTTGGTGCCCTGGAAAAAGCAAGTATTTCTATCCCACAAGAAAATAACCAAATGGAGAGAAGGAAGGCAAACATTAAAAACAGAAGGCTTCAGAAAAGTTAAGTAAGAACAAGGTTGATACTTGTGCTATAACAGTTAAATGTAACTGTTCCCACTATATCCCGTCATCCCAAACAGGCAGGTAATTCCAATTTTTTCCTGACTGCCAGTGAACAGGAGCTCACCATCTCCTTAGGCAGCCTATTCCACTGCTGAACCTGCATTTCCCAGAAGTCAGTCTGACACTTTAAGCTCTACATCACAAATCATCAGCGCAGGGAGACTCAAATTTGGCCACCAGCTTCAGAATGATTGTAGGAGATCCATGGCCTAGGTGAGACAAACCACCACCATGACACCATGCTATTTGTAACTGAAAGGGGCTCTGTGGCAAGCATAACTCAGAAAATAATACTACATGTTTGAAAACCCCACAATGGTGATAGAAGTTATATTTCCAAAAATGAAGTGAACTGGAACACCCTGAACCAGGTTATCTTTATGTCAGCCAACTTCTAATAAGAGAGTTTTTAAGCAACCTGTCATGTGTCTATAATTCTCAGTTCCACAGCCCACCATGGAAGGTTGCTGGGTGAAACACTCTCAGCCGGACCTACCTCATAAGGCTATTGTGAGGATAAAATAGAGGACAGGAAAACAATGCAGATTTTGGTCCCCTTTGAGGAGAAAGATTGGGTATGGCATTTGTTATAATGTTTAATGATATTTTTCAAATTACATTATTTATCAAAGCCTTTAAAGGTGCATATTGTGAGCAGTATGGTGTAGTGGTTAAGAATGGCAGACTCTAATCTGGAGAGCCAGGTTTGACTTTCCACTCCTCCACATGCAGTTAAATGGGTGACCTTGGGTCAGTCACAGCATTGTTCTCACAGAGCACTTCTCTCAAATGTTTCTCAGCCCCACCTACCTCACAAGAATGTCTGTTGTGGGGAGAGCAAGGGAAAGGGGCCTAGAAGCAGCTTTGGGCCTCCTTTGAGTAGTGAAAAGAGAGGTATAAAAAACCACCACCACCTCCTTCTCTTCCTCCTATACACCATAAAGGGCTATCAGATCTTACACCAGCACCATAATGATTAACAATCCAGTGCCTGAACTGTGAGCTGTAACTTCTGTTTCACATGCATAACCACTAAAATATATTAATGTTGCATTATCATGCATGTAAAGGCTGGTGGAGGAGGAAGCATCCTTTTTCTACTTGATTTGATCATGGGAAAATATTAACTCTTCCCTCCTCTTCTGTTCATAATATTTAAAAAAGTGAAGAGAAAATAACTGGCAATTAGTCGGTAGCAACTCTCAGCATGGAGTGGTTCCCTTGTACCATCTGTTGTTAAACAAGTTCTGTTAAGCAAGTTTTGGAGGTATGGAAGTCTGTTTAGCTGATGCTAGTTCAAGCAGAGGAATAGACAAAGGACTTTTTGCTACACCCCCAATGGCTGCAGCCAGAACAGCATTCTAAAAGTAAAAGGAAATGTGTTTGTCAGTAGGCAATGGGACATTGACTTCATGCACCCTCCATCTGACTTCCTCAGGGTGCACTGGGGGTGGGCTGCATCCCCCTTAATACACCACATAGTCAGAGTGTTCAAACAAACTGTTGTTTTAATATTGAGAAGACAGTTGGATTATATCCTGTTTGAGAGGTCTATTGTGCTGAATGTTGTAATGATATAAAGGTTTTTAAAAAAAAATAATTTAGTACTGTTGTGATCCACTTTATCTGAACATCTTGATATTCAGCTTCACATGTAAAAGATTCTCTTGTCCATTTCTATGGGAAACAAAAGGTTAGTACATGCATAGATGTTCATGATCACTCATGCAGAAATGAAATATTTAACTACAAGAGTATCTTGTATTTGGAAAGTTATTTGCTGACATTTAATTTTCTGATCCTTTCAGTCTATACAAAAGAATCTGCACACAGGAAATATGTGAGTAAACTGACAAGATTTTGTGAAAACCACTAATTTATTTTATTGTAGGTGGTTTCTGCTCTATGTTTCAAATGCTGCTTGGATTTTTTTATCAAATAAAAACATGTGAAGACTAATCATCTTCAAAGGATTCCTTCATTTATTTCAACAAAATCAGTATGAAGATACAGGTGTGTACTTTTTGTGGTAATATATCTGAAAGCTTATGTATATTAATTAGGGCTATTTAACTTGGGTAAAAGGAATGATTGTAACAGCTATTTTGAAGCAACCTTTTTGATTACATACTGTGTCCAAGTGCTCTAAAGAAAGAAAATCTATCCGGTCTTTCTACTTTGCTGTTGAGAAAGAGGGGAGGAAAATGGTGTACATTTCATTGGTTAGAATGCAGTTTCATGTCATTCTAAATCACATTAAGAATCAGTTGAAGTTAAGGAGTGGGTGGTGAACTGTCAAGTTTCAGAAAGAGAAGAAAAAACTTGAGACAAGGTTTTGGAACTTACAAATTCAGATGGAAGGATTTAATCAGCCACTTTCCATGTGCTTCACTGAATACGTGAAGTCCTGTCTGTCATATACAGATAGAGTGGTGAGAGTCTGATATGTATTTCCCAGTTCCACCTAATTGGATCACTCCAGCACTAGCATCAGAACAGGCAATTAGTAAACTGGACAATAACCAGGTTGGAATCCATACTGTTAAAGCAGTAGATCCTGTCTCTCTTCCATGAGAATAAAACATATATATTCTGTGGATTCTAATATATTACTTTGCAACTCCCATGTTTAAAGCAGCCTTGAATATGATATTGGATGGTAAATTAACGATATACTAGATCTCTTGTTAAAAGGCACTGAACTGTCTAGAAAAGGTGCATAAGGAACAGAAGCTATTGTCACTTACTGGTACATATACAAAGGATACAATCCCTTGGGAACTTATCATGTGTAAATCTTATTGAAATAATACTTGTACCAGAGAACTGCCAATGAATTTGTGAACAGTTGTAAGCATTTCAATGGGGTTTGCACAGGAGTACTTCCTGTAAAATCATGCCCAAGAGCACAGGAATATCCAGTTTCCCTTAGTCTTCCTGGTGCAAATCAGATTTTCAAATGGAAGACAGCGTTAATATGTCATAGTATCTCTGTGAGACTATGTATTTAAATATTTTGAACTGAGAAGAGGGCATAGCTAACTGCTGGTCTGCAGAAAAATGACAAATCAAAAATTGGGTAATATCACCATCACCATCACCATCACCAGCACCACCTCCTCCTCCTCCTTCCTTTTAGATCTACCAAAGTAGTTGGGTAATATCTTGTACTAGAAACATCTCACACATGCATGCAAAGTTTGAAGGGCTCCAGTGCTCTTCATGCAGGTGGATGTTTTAAAAAGGGTGGGAGAATATTGGCGGTGGGGGGAACAGGATGTTCCAGGTCCTGATGTTAAGGCCTGTTCTTTGCATCTTGTATAGCAGGAGTAGTCAACCTGTGGTCCTCCAGATGTCCATGGACTACAATTCCCATGGCTCATGGGAACTGTAGTCCATGAATATCTGGAGGACCACAGGTTGACTACCCCTGTTGTATAGGATTTGTTGGTAATGGGTGGAGTTGATTTCACATTGCTCCTAAGCCTAAGAATAATAACATCCTTCATTAGCAAAGTCTCATCAGTACCAAACTGAATACAGAGCTTCCTTAAGAGGTTGACATTTGAGTAAAAACATAGGAATCCTTATAGTAACAAAATGGAAAATTAATGTGGATGCTAAATCAACTAAGGGGTCCATGTAATTCCAACTGTGCACTTGGTTTCCATAAATTCTTTGCCTAATGAATCATCTACATTAATTGAAGCCGGTCAGGTCTCCAGCATATGCCTCACTGGTTCAATTTAAAAAATGACATTGTTGAATAAAAGTCTTTGCTACTTCCTTGTCTAATTCTTACTTTATGGAAGACCCAAATATGAAAGATTTGGCATATATTATTTAGTTCTTCTATATTAAGGGAACACATTTTTGGATGTGACATAGCACACAGCATTCCAAAGCAATTTAAACAACATATGCAGAACCAAAATTCTGAATATTAATTAGTTTTCATTGAAGAGAATGCACAGAGTTCGTAGCTTAAAAAACAGAGAGAAGGAGAAAGGCTGAATTCTACAAAGATGATAAACCAACCAGAATGCAATGCAATTATCACTCTCTTCTGATTTATTGGCCCTTCACAAATTAACCCTGGCCAGTCAGTATGGTGTATAAAATTAAATGCTGGGGTGATTATTTAAACAAACATATACATATACATATACATATACATATACATATACATATACATATACATATACATATACATATATTGACCAAGTAGATTATAACTTTCCCCTCATATTTAGGACAGAAGTGAGTTCAATATATTTCTTTAATATCTTGCCCATCACCAGAACATAGTAACACCAGATGGCTGTATTTTATAGTCAGCATTTAGAAAGGGGGAAAAAGTTATTTTTAATGGCAATTTAATCATGCACAAGAGTATTTTGGATTAGAAGAAATGTCTAAGGCACCAATCACCTGCAAACAGTGAATTGCCTAGTGAGGAAGGGTGCCAGAAACAACGAGCCATTGTGCGTGTTTTCCTGGAATTATGAGCAGGCCTTTGACATGGTAGAACTGGAAAGAGTGTTGAAAGTACAGACAATGAAGGCATAGAAGGAATATATACACTATATAATAACCCTCAAATACCTCAACATTATTTGAACAGCAATGCTTAAGCTTAACTTGACAAGTCAAGTTAAGAGATCAAACTGGGGAAGTGCTGGGTGAGCAGATAGAGTTTCATTGAAATTCTTTGAATCTTGCCAGGATAAATATTTATAAATGTGGAAGACAACTGTATGACCATTGTAGCACTAGAGTCACCTTTGAGTTTACAGATGAAAATTATAATTTTTAAATATTGGGATCCATACCCAAAACATTAGTAGATATATGGGTTTAGGAAACTGTTTTACTTTGAGGTGAAACATTGGTACATTTAGCTCAGGAGACAGAAGTGATTCTTAAGGGTTTCAGGTTGTCTCCAGGATCCTTTGCAACACTTGCTGAAATTTGGACATACCAAAGACTAAGCCTAAAACTTTATGCTTACAAAACATCTGCTTTACCACTGAACTATGATCCATCCCATTTTGAGTCATGATCAAAATAATCCTATGATCTTTTCAATAAGCATGTCAGTAGGGAACCAGGTGGTGACCTCATAAAAACCAGGAAAGGGAAAGATCTGGTGGTTTAAAAAAATGTATGCAGCATCACTTTTAAACCAAGTCTGAAATTTTGGTACCCAACTTTACCAAACTTTATACCTTTCAAAGCCCATTCATTTCAATGGATTCAGAAGCATGTCACTCTGTGCAAGATGGCACTGCAAAGTGCTCTTCTTCAGGCTCTCTTGTCTTCTGCTATCAGCTACACCACAGTCCTAACTCCAGTCTTCCTATGTTAGAAATGTAAAGGTCAAGTGAGGGCATAGAAATATTGAAAAAAAATCCCAAAACTTCACTTTTTAAAGAAAATGGGGGGGGGCATTTAGGTAAAGATTTTACTCACCCAAAATATGGTGTATGAACATGGCATTTGTTAATTATAGTGCCTGTGCATATACCACACACACACAATATTTATATATATACTACAACATAACGTAGTGCCACAAGGCTCCGTACCAGGTCCAGCATTTTCAACATTTTAATCAATGACATGGAGGTAGGGGGACTCCTCATTAAATTTGCAGATGACACCAAAATGGGAGGAGTAGCAAACACCCCAAATGATAGAGTTCAAGAAGATCTGAACATGCAGGAAAAGTGGGAAAATGAGAACAAGATGCAATTCAATAAGGATAAGTGCAGAGTTCTACATCTGGGTCACAAAAATAAGAAGCATACATACTGGATGGGAAATACACTTCTGGGTAGCAGTGTGTGTGAATGTGATCTTGGGGGTACTTCTGGACTGTAAGCTAAATATAAGCAGACAGTGTGACATGGCGGTAAAGAAGGCAAATGCAGTCTTGGGCTGTATCAACAGTAGCATCATACTGAAATCACAAGATGTCATAGTCCCACCATATACTGCATTGGTCAGACCTCACCTGGAGTACTGCATACAGTTCTGGAGGCCTCATTTTACAAAGGATGTGGACAAAATTGAGAGGGTTCAGAAGAGACTGAACCAGGGCCTAGGGACCAAGCCCTTTGCGGAAAGGCTGAGGGCCTTGGGAATGTTCAGCATGGATGAGTTGAGAGGGAACTCAACTGCATTTAAATATTTGAAATATTGTCATTTGGAGGAGGGCAGGGAAAGGTTTCTGTTGGCAGCAGAGGATAAGACCCGAATATATGGGTTTAAACTATGTGTAGAATGGAATTGGCTAGATATCAGGAAGAACATTTTCAGTTAGAGTAGTTCAGCAGTGGAATCAACTGCCCAAGGAGATGGTGAGCTCCCCATCACTAGCAGTCTTCAAGCAGAGGCTGGACACATACTTATCCTGGATGCTTTAGGCCAGGGACTCCCAACCAGGTTCTGTGGAGGTCCGTGAGAACTCTGAAGTGGCATGGTATGGGGTGGAGTCTGGGCTGTCTTTTCAGCTCCTACTCTTCTTTCTGGTCTACACAAGGCACCATAGTAGTATTAAAATTCTGAGGGGGAGCAAAAGGAGGTTTAAGAGGGCATGTAGTGAAATCACTTATGGGGTGTGGCAGGGGATGTGGCCAGCTGACATCATTCCTAGGGCTCCTTGAAGTCTCCAAAATTATTTTAGGGTCTCCTCCATGGTCAGTAGTTTGAAAAGGGCTGCTTTAGACTGATCCTGCATTGAGCAGGGGGTTGGAATAGATGGTCTATATGGCCCCTTCCAACTCTATGATTCTGTATTTTTAATTATATGTTTGTTTAATGAGACCAATATTGTAGACAATTTCTAGGTCCATTCCGCACGACTTTAATATAGCACTAGTCTTGCATTTTGTTTTCACCACTAAAATTACGTTCCGCATGACGTCGTGAGCAATCTGCAACACTCCTGCAACACTAGCGCGAAAATCGCTTAGTTGTAGTGATTTCCGGGGAATTGGGAAAAGTGGATTCACCCTCAGAAAATCGCTACACTCCTGCCAACAACCTGCAACACTTGCGAAAAAGACCTGTGCATTCTCAATGTAGCAGTTGCAACAAAGTCCCTCCCCCTGGCTCTCTCCTCCAAACTTCTGGCAAAGCGATCACCATTTTTTCCCCCTTGGAGCGAGTGGGGAAAGCAACAAACCAGCGAGGCTTCATTCACCCAGCGAGGCTTCTCTGGCTACAGTCCCTCCACAGAAGTGCTTTAAAGCTCCCCTAAGTCCCCAAGCACAACACAGCCCCCTGTTCGCCAGTTCCCTTTAATTTCGGCCAAAAATCACGCCTGTGCAGGGGAGGGATTTTTTTTCCACTCAAGGGAGCATGGTAACGATGACTGCCAGCTCACACGCCAGCTAGATGGGTCTCTACGTTAGGAAGAATCAAGGCATATTCGTTGAAACGTGTGCGTGTGTGTTTTTTAAAACTGTGCTTAAAGGGAAAGGGTCTTTTCGGGAGCATGATAACAACCGCCGATTGGCTGTTCGTTTGATTGATGGCCAGGGGTGGGAACAAGCACAGAAAAAATCGCTTCCTTTCTAGCAATTCCTGCGAGACCGGAAACCTGTGGGGAACGAATGAAACGCTACTGGATTCCACTACAAATGAAGGTATGCGGTCCGCCCAGTTTCATCATTCTACATCTCTCAATAAACTATTGGGAGTTTCACAAGATAGGGTGACTATAATTAATATAATTGTAAAATAAACATACTGATGCCACAATTAAACTTAGTATAATTACTAAACAATTGCAGTGCTGTTTCTGAATGGCTTATGGTGGCAACTAACTCCGATGACAGCATAACTTCAAGCTTATACAAAGTGAGAAATACAAAAACATATTTGGAGGTATAGCACTATTAAGATGCACTGACACCATACTATACTGTGCCAGTTCTCACACTGCCAGTGTAGAAATATAAAGCACAAGGGTGAGTTAATGAAACAGGGTATCCTAAGCCTATACAGTGTGCCTTCCACTCCAACTCATGACACACTCCAGGATACCAATCACAGCTCTCCCGAGCACATTAAAAAATCCAGCCAGTGCATTCTAGTCCTATTTCAGATAACAGGTTGTTTCAGAGGTATGTGCTAGTGTTGACTTGTATTGGATGGCGGCTTTCACTAATGATTGTCACAGGGGCAGTGTCAATATACTGCTCCAGAATAGGTGGGTTGGGATGGGTATGCTATGAATTCCTGTCCAGTTGCTATGTTCATTGCTCTTTGGAGGTGGGTTTTTTTTTTGGTACATATTTCTCTTTTGTAGAATACATAACCAGCATGCTCCAGTGTTGTTTGTTTTGGCCTAATATTTGGGAGACACAGGTTCAAATTTCCAGTCTTCCATGGATAACCTTGGGCTGGCCTCTCTCAGCCGGACTTACCTCACCGAATTGTTCTGGTAAAGGTAAAATGGAGGAGAGAAGAAATATATTGCAAGCCATTTTGGGTCCCCACTAGGGAGAAAAGATTCCAATTCAAAAGCATACTTTCTGGAAAGTCCTGCATACTCAATATTATAACAATTGGTTTTGAGTAAACTGCTCTAGGCTTGGACTGTAAGAGACCAAATGATGGAAGCAATTACCTATCAGTATATTTCTGTGTGAGGGAATGCATTGTGAGAACTGGAATTCCTTTTTATTTGGTTCCACAGCATTCACTTACCAGTGTGTGGGGGAATTAAATAAATAATTTGGTACCTGTGTAAAGACTGACAAAGTAATCAGTATGTTGGGGGTGGGGGGAGAAGAATCAAAGAGCAGATGGTTGTTGGGGTTCTCAATAATTAGCACTTAGCAATTTACATTGTGTTAAGCTATTCTACAAAATAAAAAATTCTTCAGACATTATGAATCATCATACAAATAAGATGCATATATTAATGATATAGAGCGAGAGAAACAAGCCAAGTCAGTGAGATAAATCTGCAGTCATCATTAGGAGGGGCTTTATTTTTATGAATATCTACTGGGAACTAGCTCATTTGTCAAAGAGGGCTTTTTATTGCACTGAAAACTTAAGTTGGAAAACAGAATTTTAAAATATTTCAATGAGTGGAGAACATTTTAGATACCAAGGTGAATTTTATAGTCTGGGCTCATCTCCATAACAATCTATATAACTATACTTCTTTTTTAAAAAACAGAAATATTTAAGTTAAAGAAACTCTATTGAACTAATGCTTAATGCATTCATCTGTGTACAACAAAGTCATTCATAAAAGTGATGCTTTTTCAAGCTTGCCTGTTTAAGGAGAATGTGAATACCTTTCACCACAGGAACTCACTGAGGCAGCAAAACTCTGGAGTGTTGCATGTTTTGAAAAAATTACAGATTCTTGGAATAGGAACCTTTTTGCTCACTTCAGAAGCAATTAACTAGTTGCTATACACCTGGAGCTTGTTATTTCTGGGAAAGCCCTTAAAGCTACAGTTCACATTTCATTGAAGGTTGGTAAGAAATCAAATAAAAGTATGGTTTAAAAGTCAGGTAATGCTTATTCCATACTTCTGGCAAGAAAAATATTATATAGAAGCTGCTTACTTCCTTTGGCTAGAAAAATCCAGTTTCCATACCTAGAAGCTTTGCATCTTATGAATGTTCTATTTTCCCCATAAAAATCTTTAAAATGGGAGAAGATGGTAGGTATATGAGTGTGCATATGGTTTTCTATACACTGTGCAACTGCAGAAGTTTCTAAGATCACTTGAATTTCAGGGACTAACCATTTATTCTAGCATAAACTTGCATGAGCCAGAGTTCACTTCATCAGGTGCATGAGATTGACTTTTTATATATTTGACGGTGAGCTCTGTCTATCTATCCTAGCTTTTAATTAACCGCCACTCCCAAGCCTTGCTTGGTTTACATTCGGGGCATGGTGGGATGATGTTGCTTGTCACCAGATATACTTCTACCCCTGTACCAAAGATCAGATCAAGGATATGGCCAGCCTGATGGGTGGTGATGGCTACAAATTGTGAGAACTCCAGTGTCACAATGGCCGACATCAGGTCTGGGCCATGTCCCAGGGACAGTGAGTCTGTGTTGCTATTGAAGTCACCCAGGATTAAAATCAAAATCCTGGGAAACTGCAACGCAAAAGCAGCTGCCACCTCCAACAGGCCTGACAAGGCATCTGGTGGAGTGTTAGGGACATGGTACACCAACCAAATGGCCAAGTTCTTTACCGATTCCCACCCTAGGCTAACACATTTGGCCCTGGGAGAGCCTTGTAGGAGTAAGCCTTCTGGATAAGAAGAAGAAGAAGAAGAAGAGTTGGTTCTTATATGCCGCTTTTCCCTACCCGAAGGAGGCTCAAAGCGGCTTACAGTCACCTTCCCATTCCTCTCCCCACAACAGACACCCTGTGGGGTGGGTGAGGCTGAGAGAGCGCTGATATCACTGCCCGGTCAGAACAGCTTTATCAGTGCCATGGTGAGCCCAAGGTCACCCAGCTGGCTGCATGTGGGGGAGTGCAGAATCGAACCCGGCATGCCAGATTAGAAGTCCGCACTCCTTACCACAACACCAAACTGGCTTTCCACCCCCCCCCTTCCAAGGAGCCAAGACTGGTGAGGGACTGACAACCCAGGTGGGGCCAGATCTTGAATTGTGTAAACTGCTGTGAGTCCAATCAGGAATGGTGGTATACAAATGTAAATAATAAATAAATAAATCTTTCTGTAGAATATACTACAGGGGCATTGGAAGAGATGTGTATTTTGCATAGTTAGATTAGGAATGTGGAATAGATGGGAATAAGATTAGGAATTTCAGAATAGTTAGACCGCTAGGATTGTTTTCTCTGCTCTTTCTATATATAGTTCATTTCTCTTCAAAAAATATTTCATTCTTTTAAGCAACTTGGAGCTTTGCTCTGTTGCATATTTAAACACTGTCAACAGGTTCATAGTTCATAGCTAAACTACAAATATATTCAAACCAGGAGGTTGGAAGTCTCCCAAGTCACGCATCTTCCTATATGGGCACCTATTTCTGAATGAGGTTGTGTTCCCATCTTTCTGCTCCCTGCTGCTTTTCTCAGAGAGCAGAAAGCAGAAGTTCAAAAGGCTCCCAGCCATTTAAACTAAACAGCTGAGTGGTAAAGCAGTACTCAGCTGTTTGATTTAAATGTCTTGGACCTGAGCCCAAGAAAATCCCTTTAAATGGTCCAGCTGTTTAAAGGGTCCTTTCTTTGTCTTGCTTTGCTTCATTAAAAGGTCCTTGTGGCCTCAGAATGGGTATACCTTTTATTTTCACTCATACAACTTGGATCAGAAGCAAAAAGAGTATGTGAAGTAGTTAGAAGGTAGGATGAAAGTTAAATAAAGTCATTAGGAGACCAACAAAAATGCAATAGTAAAGTTAAAATATCCAGAAGGTTACAGACTCCAAAAAAATATTAAGAGCTATACCTGACGTCAATGGAATAAACCAAACCTTCACATTGCATACTGCAGTCCCACAACAGCTGGAGCAACTGGAAGAGCAACACTAGCAAAATATCACAGAATCACAGAATCATAGAGTTGGAAGGGGCCATACAGGCCATCTAGTCCAACCCCCTGCTCAACACAGGATTAGCCCAGAGCATCCTAAAGCATCCAAGAAAAGTGTGTATCCAACCTTTGCTTGAAGACTGCCAGTGAGGGGGAGCTCACCATTAGGCAGCCGATTCCACTGCTGAACTACTCTGACTGTGAACATTTTTTTCCTGATATCTAGCCTATATCGTTGTACTTGTAGTTTAAACCCATTACTGCACATCCTTTCCTCTGCAGCCAACGGAAACAGCATCCTGCCCTCCTCCAAGTGACAACCTTTCAAATACTTAAAGAGGGCTATCATGTCCCCTCTAAACATTCCTTTCTATATAAACAATTAATAAATAATAAGTAAAATAAAAACCAAATATATTAAATGCTAGAATTAAAGCACGTTGTAGCTGTAAATACAATGGGCGCTATCATGGGGGGAGGGGTGTGTGTCCTGTCTGGAAATGTGGGTGTCCGTGACTTGTGGAAAGAAAATAAGAAAGACATATATTAAGTAAGAGAGAGAGATAGAAAGAAGAGAGAGGCCAATATAGAGAGAAAGATAGGGAGAGAAAAAAAGAGAGATAATAAGAGAGAAATAGATAGAATGAAAGAGATAGAAATAGAGGAAGAGAAATAAACCAAGATAAAAAGAGAGAAAAAGAAAGTGGGAGAGAGGGATGAAAAGAACGAGAATGAAAGAGAAAGAGAGAAAGGCACAGAGAGAGATAGAAGGAGAGATTGAGAAAGAGATAAAAAGGAGAGGGAGAGAGAAAGAATGGGAGATTAAAAGGAAGAGGCAGATAGAGATAGATGGAAAGAAATAAGGAGAGAAAGTGTCAGAAAGAAGTGAGCGAGAAATAGATAGAAATATAGAGGGAGAGGGAGAGAAAAAGAAAGAGAGAGGGAGGCTCACCCCCCAAAAGGCCATCATGGCTGCTTGAAGGCTTGGTGGGTCTTTTCGGGGGGGGATGACTGGAGTTTGCGCTGCTCACCTGGCCCAAAAAGGCACGCCAAGACTCGGGGAGGCCACAACAAATCTTCTTGGAGCAGGGGGGAGTGCAGGCGGCCCAGCCGGGTAGCCCTCTGGAAGCCAGCCTAATATTCCTGCATGCTTTCGGAGAAGCAAAGGAAGCCAGTATGGAGGGAAGCAGGGCTTGGGGTCAGTCAAGCATCCCTTGCCCATCTTTCTCTGCCTCTAGGAAATCAGCTGCCCCCCCTCCCACAGCTGCCACCCAGTGAAAGGGTGAAAGGCAACCCCTGCATTGACACCCCTTGGGCAGCACCTAGGCTGCCAACAGGGCAGTGCCATGTGCGTTCACACAAAGGTACCATCAGCTGGAGAGTCAGGCCATTTTCCACAGACCATGGGGGCTGGTTCTGAGGGTGGGAGGGAGGGTTCTGGGCAGAGAGTGCACAGGGGTGGGCAGCTGGAAGCTAGCCCTTCTCCCACTGGGGCTGTTTGGTGCTGGTGCGTGGCTGGTGAGGGGGGAGGTGATGGGGTGGGCCCCCCTTCCCATAGGAAGAGCGCCTGAACTGCAGTGAGGGCACCACTCAGTAGCAGCAGCCACGGCGCCGGGCTTCCTGGGCAGGCATGTGCGTGCCATGCTGACAAAAGCGAGCAGGAGGCAAGGGCTGGCTGGGAAGAAGATGCAGCCTGCCATGTAACACACATGCACAGGCAGAGGCGGAGAGAGCGAGAGAGAAATATGTGGGCAGCCATTACAGCTCCATCTAGAAGAGGAGGCTTGGCTGGTGCTGTCTCTGCCACATCCCTCGTCAGGAGTCGTTCACCCTCCCCCAGAAAATACAAAGGCCTGGCCCTCGGTCTCTCACCCCTGAGCTGTGAAAGGCCTGGCGTGCCCCCCTCACCCTCTTCCCTCC
This sequence comes from Paroedura picta, assembly GCF_049243985.1. Classification (NCBI taxonomy): domain Eukaryota; kingdom Metazoa; phylum Chordata; class Lepidosauria; order Squamata; family Gekkonidae; genus Paroedura; species Paroedura picta. The sequence continues at coordinate 71,623,429 of NC_135373.1, read as the reverse complement.
AGCTGGGAAAGGGCTGGCAGCTCTTGTGCAGCCTGGGAAAACTCAGGCATGGGGAGGAAGGCCAGGTCGGGCTCTCATGCGCCCAGTGGGAACTCTGGCTAGAGCCGGCTCCCTCCCGACTGGGAGCGACAGTCACCTCCGTTCCTGGTGATGTCCAGGTGTCAAATGGTGGCAATTGGTGTCGCCAGATTTATAGGGGGTGGACCTGAGGGGGGTGGGCCCCTAGGACTGGAACCAGACTCCAGACAGGCCCAGGACAGTCTCTGCCCGGGAGGCAGTTTCCCCAATACTAGATAGAGCAAAGATATGTAAAGGCAATATAAGTAATTTTAACAGCTCCAATTCCAGCTAATTTCTGTTTTACTACTAAGGAACTAAGTGCTCTTAAGCACAATTAATATACTTTACCTGGCACCTCGAAAAACAACCATAAAAGTCTTATAAACTGGCAAATACTCTCAAGGCGGAATTCTTTACTTCTTAGCCCTAATTTCAATATCCACACAAGTGTAGAGATTCGGCCTGAGGGCGTTGGCAAACCACGCTCTCTGAGGCTGCACCTCTGCATCTAACCTAGACCAATCAGGATACTACAGCACAGCAATTACCTCATATGTTAAAAGGATTACTTGAAGCCTATCAGTTTGCTCCACGCTACCTCGCAGGATTACTTGAAGCCTATCAGTTTGCTCCACGCTACCTCGCGGGATTATTTGAAATGATTTACGTGTATGTATAAATAAAGGATTCCCCTCTGTTCGGGGGGTCTTTCGCAGGAAATCCTTCTCCGTGTCATTCTTCCTCATTGCTTCCCGACAAGTGGTGACCCCCGACGTGATTCCAGATCCTGTGCTCACTGCGACCAGAAAAAGAGTCTTCGTGCACGATCAGCTACGGCTCCCTGGTGAGTATGGGGGAATCATTGTCTAAGGAACAGGTAAAGCATGCTGACAAATTGAAACAGGCAGTGAGACAGTGCACAGGAGAGGCGATTTCGGTGAAGGACCTCCGGGAACTGATACAAGAAGTATCTTGCCAGTGCCCGTGGTACCCTTTAGCGGGGACCAGAAGACTAGGAGACTGGGAAAAAATAGGGAGGGAGTTAAAGGCAGAGCCCCATGCTCCCATGCTGATCTTATTGACATGGCAGAAAATACACAAAGCGCTGGAAGTCATGAACCCAGAAGCTGGAAATCTGCTATTGAAAAATATTGCACCTTCACACCTTCCCTATCCCACTCTCTTACCAGTGGCCGTTACACCGACCACTCCCAAACCTGTCGCCTCGCAGCCATTAAGGACTGGGGGCCACTCCCAGATCGTTAACGCGATTCAAGCTGCCCGTCAGGCCGGTCAGCTCGATCTCTCTGAGGACTGGGAGGGAGAAACCCCAGCGTTCTTTCCTTTAACGAGGGGGGGACCACGTGGGGAAGGGGAAAACAGGCAGATCCCGTTAACGTGGGAAGCCATTCCCTATTCAATTCTGCGTGAGTTGAACAAGGCTATAAAGGAAAATGGTTTACAATCCTCTTATTTTCAAGGAATGATAGAGGGGATCACTAATGTTAGGCAGAAAGTCTCTGAATTCTTTCTTGAGTTCATCAAGCACCTTACAGAGGCACAGATTAATAATCAGGAAGCCCAAGCTGAATTGCTCAAGAAATTAGCTAAAGAAAACTGTATTTCAGAAAATCGATGCATTATTCAGGGTTTAGGCCGTGATCCAGATATTGCAAGCATGATAAAATCTCGCTGGGATTTTGGCATAGGTGACTACCAAGCTTCTTTTGACTCAGGGTAAAGCCCTCGGGAATATTGTTCATTCTCCAGATGCTTGCAACGATCTTTATCAGGGATCACTAATTCTTAGTAACTGACCTTATTAAAATTTCTGTTCCTCTTACAAGGTATGCATTTTCTCTAATTTTTCAGCTTTCTTCTCTTCTACAACGTGCTTTGGAAAGATTTTGTAGAACAGGTTTTTTCCATCTCTCTACAGATTTATATGGTCTTGTTCTTATAAGCAAGCATTTTTAGAAGTGATATGCATTAAACCACAATCTGCATTAGTATTTTAGGGTACTTGCTCGAGCACCCTCACCTTCTGAGGTTAGATGGGTGGCAGCCTGAGAAAGGATCTTTTCAGTTGTGACACTAAAATGATGGTATTCCATTCACAAAGAGATTTGCATGTTTTTCTCAATCACTGCACATGCCAGTGGATTAGAACTGAACTGTTGTATTTGGCTTTGCATTAATGACCTCTTTTCTTATTTCTGTGTTTTACTCAGTTGTTTTCAATTGACTTATATAATGTATCAAATAATGTTTTCATGGTTTTGATGATTAGCCACCTAAAGACATTTTAAAATTTAAAATTTGGCTGTAATTGATAGAGCCTCCAGCTGCAGTAGCAGGAGTGCTGTTTAGAGATTTGGAATCAGGCTCTCTTTTTCCAGTTCCTACGCTAGGAGCTTAGTTAGAAACTTATCTTGCTTTCTTACCTATCACCCACTAATCTACACAACTAAAAGGTTTTCCGTAGCACAGGAATGATCCTTTGTTTACAGCCCAGGAAGAACTTTAGCTTTTGTTTACTGACCCCCGCTTCAAGGAAGAAGGGGGGGGGAGTGGAGTTCTGTCTTAAAATTTTTGGTCAGCAGTTAGGAAGTATGCTCACTGAAACGCTGCTATGCCTCAATAGAGCTTTATCAGTCAGAGCTGTCTAGCTGCGTAATATTTATAGGTCAGGGAAATGCCTGGCTACGATGGAGGTAGAAATTTTTATATAAGACAAAATCCTTTTGTCTTTATTTTATGTTTTGCTACCTTTTGGGTAAAAACAAGGCACAGAACCTCTTTGGGGAATGTGTCCACAGTTTTTATTACATCAATTTTTTAATGTGTAATTAGCAGTGAGAATATTTTCTTTTGGTCAATTTTTTTGGGTTGTCTATTTAAAGGAGAACCTACAATTTTGTTTTTGACTCAGGCTACCTGATTTATATCAGACAGGCCTAATCTTTCACAGGTCAATTGTTTGTTTGGTCACTGGAATGTGTGGAGATTAGCTCTCTCTTGGAGCTCTAGCCATTCCAGCCCTCAACAGGAGATGAGATTGCCTCATGGAGTCCCTCTCTTTCTTTGAATTTGTTTGGTCCAATGCTTGAGCACTATGAAAGCTCTAAGCCTCCAGGTTTCCTTCCAAATGAGTATTTGCTCTATCTTGTTTCTAATGTTTTCAGTTGTCATTTTCTTTGAAAAGGGTTATTACTGATGTCCCAGTAGATGGCCTAACGGTGTTTAGCGATGGATCTCCCTCACCAGGAGTCTTAACCTGGCAACAACCAGATGGTATATGGTACAGTAAGTTTACAGGTCCGCAGATAATCAGCCACCGGTTGGAACTGGCAGCAGCAGTGTTGGCCCTGGTCTTTCTGAGTCTCAACTATTTAATTTAATTTAATTTAAATTCTGATAGTTTGTATCTCTGTAATCTTTTATCTGTAATTGAATATTCATATTTGTCTCCAGTATGTGATGAACAACTATTAAGTGTGTTTTTAGCTGTACAAAAATCACTGTAACAGTGAACAGCTCCAATGTATGTAGCTCATGTGAGACGCCTTTTCCTGGTTTTCTCACTGAAGGAAATGCTTGAGCTGATTCTCTTGTTTCATTTGTTGTTCAGTCTCCAATTGAGAGTCATGCCTTGCATGATCAAAATGCAAAGGCATTAGCCAAGGAATCCCGCCTTCCTTTGGCAGAAGTACAAGCTAATGTCCACTATGCGCTAATCAGGCGTCTCACCCCTCCATTGGTGTGAGCCCCCGTGGGTACGGGGCCAACCAAATCTGGCAAATGGATGTTACACAATTTCCCCTGTTTTCTCCGTGGAAATATGTTCATGTTTGTGTTGATACGTATTCTGGTTATATATATGCCTCCCCTCAAAAGGGGGAAACACAGAAGCATGTGCGCGCTCACCTTACCCGTGCAATGGCGGTCATGGGCACTCCTTCCGCGCTCAAAACCGATAATGGTCCCGCTTATTGCTCCACAGCATTCGCTCAATTTTGTGTGCAATGGAACATCAAACATGTCTTTGGAATTCCCTATAATTCCACGGGTCAAGCTATTGTAGAGCGTGCCAATGGGACCCTGAAACGCATGCTCGACAAACTAAAACAAAAAGGGGGAATTGGGATTTCCCTTTGAGACAAGGAATCCCTGCTTTCAAGTACTTTGTTTACTCTAAATCATCTTAATCTTATTTCTTTTAATTCTCAATTTTTAGCTAGGACTCAGCATCATTTCCAGACCGACCTCCCTCTTCCTCGGCCCCAGGATCAATACCGTCGTTTACCAGACCCGAGGTGGTACGGGCCAGTCCCATTGATGACCTGGGGCTGGGGCTACGCAGCAGTTGCCCTTCCCTCTGGGTGGGTTCCTGCTTGTTGTGTCCGCCCTGCACTTAATGGTTGGCATCAGGGATTAAGCAACCCAATTCCTCAGTTCAACCTGCAGCTGCAGGAGATGGAGCCCGTGATCAAGAGAAAACGGGGAGGGAAGACATCCAAACCCCCCAGTGACTTGGGGGGCAATAAAGGGCCTGTCTGATCAAGCCGAGCAGCAACTCAAGGACCAAGGACTTCCAGAAACTCTGGAAAATTTTCTTGCTGCTGTTATAACAGCCTTACATTTTAATTCTGTTGTTATTTGGTTATGTTGTATGTGTGGGTTTTTACCAAGTGGGGTTGCCACTCCGCATTATATGTCTGCGCCTAATCACTGGGTCTGCCATGCTGCTTATATGTTTCAATTTCATGGGGAAAATGTGTCTTTAATCTATGAATCCCCTCTGTCGGTAGCTTCTATGTCATTTATCCCCACTCCCTTTAATTCACCTGAGATGGTGCTGGCTGAATTACAAAATGTAGACAAATCAAAGTTATTTGCAGGGAACTTTTCACAAGTTAAGCGCTTTCAACAATTTCGATATCAGCGCACAATGCCAGGTCTCTGTTTTTGTTGTCATGCAAAAAAATCGGCATTTCATAATTGGACACCCAAAAATCACAGTGATAAAATATGGGTAATGTGTTGCCAATCCCATGAAACTTTTCAGCGCCGAAACATGTATCGGGCTTATCATTGCCTTAAAACAAAAAAGGGGGAGATGTAGAGATTCGGCCTGAGGGCGTTGGCAAACCACGCTCTCTGAGGCTGCACCTCTGCATCTAACCTAGACCAATCAGGATACTACAGCACAGCAATTACCTCATATGTTAAAAGGATTACTTGAAGCCTATCAGTTTGCTCCACGCTACCTCGCAGGATTACTTGAAGCCTATCAGTTTGCTCCACGCTACCTCGCGGGATTATTTGAAATGATTTACGTGTATGTATAAATAAAGGATTCCCCTCTGTTCGGGGGGTCTTTCGCAGGAAATCCTTCTCCGTGTCATTCTTCCTCATTGCTTCCCGACACACAAGGAGCTCATCCTTCTTAACAAGCTAAAGCCTAATTAAAATGGGCTAAAAGATCAACTTTATTGGCGACCCAAGAAAAAAGCAGATACAAAAGCTCTAGCTCCATATGCTATCAACAAAACAAGAAATATAGCAAGATAAGTGAGTAAATGCAATAAAAGAATGTAAATAAAAGATTTTAAAGGCTTTAAAAATCAGTGGAATTTAACCACAACACTTTGCCTCCAAACTGGAAACTGGATGCCCCAGTGTCAGCTATCTTGGGCAACAAGCCCCAGGGCTGCTCAAGAAAGCCCCTTTAAAAAGCCAGGTCATGGTTCTAGTCTTTGTGGTTTCTCACCCATTATTAACAGGCCTGAAACTCTAGCTACTACAGTATGCTGGCTTTTCAGTGGAGAATGCTGTTGAATAGTAATGTGCAGATATCCCTGTCAGTACTTGCTGCTGGATCTGGCTCCTATAAGTCCTCCCTCAAAGGCTAAAACAGGCCTGAAAAGAGCCCTGCCTTTTACTGAAATAAACAAAGGCTTGCATGCTTGCAGTATTGTTGTGGTTGCCCAGCAATCCACACAATGGCCATTGCAAAGAGCATTAATTTCTTAAAACCACAGGCATTTCTAGAAGAAGAGTTGATCCTTATATGCTGCTTTTCTCTACCAGGAGTCTCAAAGCAGCATACAATCACTTTCCCTTTCCTCTCCTCAAAAAAGACACCCTTTAAGGTAGGCGAGGCTGGGAGAGCCAGGATACTACTCAGTCAGTAGAGCTTTACCAGTGCTGTAGCGAACGCAAGGTCACCCAGCTGGCACTGGAGCAGGCACACAACTTATACCTAGGGGACTAAGTTGTGATGTGTATTTCTTTAAGAGGATCACTCTCTTAACACACCTGTGATGCATTTAAGCAACCTTGTTTTCTGGTGGGTTGTTCTTCCTTTGCTTTCCCTCTTGTATGTTGCCGCTCCAGCTTTCTTTTAATCATCTTCCAAAGAAATAGACCTGTGTTCAACAAGACAACCTGGATGTTGTTTCTTGGGCCAGCAGAGACATTACATGGTGTTAGAAGTATGGATTTCTGTCAACCCCCACATCCACTTGTTTTGCAAGGTAATTTGGCTGAAAACTGGAAACGCTGGGAACAAACCTTTCGACTATATTTGACTGCAGCTGGAATTGATAATGTTTCAAACAAGCAGCAAGTAGCTATTTTGTTGAATTGTATGGCCAATGAAGCTTTGTTAATTTATAATACTTTTGTTTTTTCTGGTGGAGAGCCAGAGGATGTAGAAGGTCCTTGAAGAGTTTAAGAAAGAATGTGGTATTTGAACGTTATTCTTTCTGGAATCATTTGTTGAGACAAGTAGAGACTGTGGAGCAGTTTGTAACTGAGCTTAAACTAAAAGCTAATAATTGTGAATTTGGGTCTGCTTTTAATGAGATGGTTAGAGATAAAATTGTTTTCAGTGCAACCAAGAGACTGAAAGAGAGGCTGCTAAAGGAACCTAACCTTAACCTTGAGAAAGCAATTGAGATATGCCAGGAGGCTGAAGCAACAGCGAGTCAATCACAAACTATGGCAAATGTTTCTAAACAACTGCATGAGGTGACAGTGATAAAGGAGGAACATGATGAGGTTCCAGTTCAAATACTTGGATCTAGAAGACCACATGCTGAGTGGAGACGTGACAATGGAAGCGATAAGGAATGTTTCCAGTGTGGGATGGTGCATAAAACTCAAAAGTGTCCAGCATATGGGAAAATTTGTCACAAGTGTAGAAGAAAAAATCATTTTGCAAGACTATATACTATAACATCAACAGGGCATGACAGGACAACAAAAATATTAAGTTCATAATTTGGATCTACACAGTTTACTTATAGAAGTGTTGTCCCATACTGCTGGTGAACTGGATGGATTTCAAGCCCCTGGGTGGTATGTAACGATAAGAGGGCATACAGTAAAGTTTAAGTTAGATACTGGGCTGAAGCAAATGTTCTGCCATTAAAAGCATATAATGACTTGCCAGATAGGAAAGCATTAACTAAAAGTGATACAACTCTAGTGGCTTATGGTGGAACAAAGATAAAACCTTTGGTCTCTGTTGTCCTTGTAGTTCATGACATAAAACAGGAGGTTTTATGTAACAGACAAATAAACTCTTCCATTGTTAGGTAGGGTGGCCTGTGAGACTTTGGACTTGGTTCGTCATGTAGATGTTATAAGCCCAGCTAAATTGTTTTCACGTGAACATTTGTTTATAATATATTCCAAAGTTTTTGAAGGTCTTGGGTAGTCTAAAGGTTCCCATCATACACATGTTGATCCAACAGTTCCACCAGTGATTCAAGCATATAGAAAGATAACTTTTACAATACTATTTATTTATTTATTATATTTTTATCCCGCCACTCTCACGGAGGCTCAGGGCGGCTAACAATAAATATAAAAACCCCAATAAAACCCATAAAACAATTTAAAACAGACTAGAAGCCAACCAAACAGCCATATATCATCCAATGCTCTGCGGCGGAAACAACCAAGGTCTATCCGCTGATCTTTCTTCTTTAATCTGCCCATAATAATCTAGTAGAGCTCGATGGGGGGGGGGGGCAAGGTTTTCTTCAGCGTACCGGCCTCAACCATAAATCTGGCAGAAGAGCTCTGTCTTGCAGGCCCTGTGGAATGCAGAAAGCTCCTGCAGGACCCGTAGCTCTTCCGGGAGCTCGTTCCACCAGTTGGGGGCCAGAACCGAAAAGGCCCTGGCCCTGGTTGAGGCCAGGCGTGCTGACTTTGGGCCTGGAATGACCAACAAATTTGTACCCACAGTGCATAAGGCCCTGTGGGGGGCAAAGGGCGAAAGGTGGTCCCTCAGGTATGTGGGTCCCAGACCACGGAGGACCTTAATGGTAAGAACCAGCACCTTAAACCTGATCCAGGCAGCAACCGGTAACCAATGCAGCTGCCTCAGCACTGGCTGGATATGGGCCCTCCATGATGGATCACTGTGGCCAGATGTTTGGAGGACAGGTAGGATGCTAGTAGCTGAGCCTGGCAAAGATGGAGAAATGCTTGGCTGGCTACCTTCTTGACCTGAGTCTCCAATGCCAATGAGGCATCAAAGGTCACTCCGAAATTCCTGGCCTGGGACACGATGGCCAGTTGCGTCCCTGCCAAGGTGGCTTCCAGCCCTGCCCTCCTACCACCCAACCACAGGACCTCCATCTTGGAGGGGTTGAGTTTCAGGCGAAGCCTACACAGGCTTAAGGAGACATTAAGACAAATGGAAATAGTAGGTTTGATATTTAAAGTAGATGGGCCCACAGAGTGGGTAAATAGTTTGGCCATCACAGAAATGAAAAAGGGAAGTTGCATATATGTTTAGATCCCTGTGACCTGAATAAAGCAATTTGCAGGCAGCACTACACTATCCCTACAATAGATGATGTGCTGTGTCAGTTGGCTGGAATGAAAGTTTTTACAATTGTAAATGGTTATTGGCAAGTGAAACTGGATGAACAGTCATCACACTTATATACATTTAATACAGCACGGGGAAGGTATTGTTTTAATTGCTTGCCATTTGGGCTCAAATCTGCTAGTGAAGTATTTCAACAGAAAAATCAAGACGTTTTTGGCCATAGAAAAAGAATATTCATGATAGCTGATGATATGATTATATCAGCAAACATTTCTGCAGAGCATGATCAGATTTTGTTCAAGTAGTGGAAACAGCAAGGGCTAAGAACATAACATTTAATAAGGAAAAGGTTCAATTTAAAGTGGATCCTGGGAAGTACATGGGACATATAGTAACAGCTCAGGAGGTTAAGCCAGATGAAGAGAAAGTAAAGGCCATTAGAAAGATGCCACCTCCACATGACAGAAAAGATATTCTCAGGTTTCTGGGATCTGTACAATATTTGTCAAAAATATACCCAAAGGAGGCAGAACTTACTGACCCTCTAAGAAATATGTTGAACAAGGATGTTTCATTCCAGTGGATGCCTGAACATCAGGAGGCTAAAGAACCACGGAGGATCCCTAAAGCAGTGGTCCCCAACCTTTTTATCACCGGGGACCACTCAACGCCAGGGACCACTCATGGGGAACCACTCAATGCCTTTTACTGAGGCCCGGTGGGGGGGTAGTTTACTCCTCTACTCTCAACCACTGCCCTAACGCTCTCTGATCGCTATGGTAATGTTTAAACATCCCTTCAAAATAAGATACAGACACGCCACAACAATGAACATAAGGAACATTTTATTTTCACTCATGAAAATATTCACTATTTTAACTCATGACAATGACAAATCAATGGGAACCCTGAGCTTGTCACCTGGATAGCCCAAGGCTAGCTTGATCTCATCAGATCTTGGCAGCTAAGCAGGGTCAGCCCTGGCTAGTGCTTACACCAGGGTCGTGACATCTGCAACGAGATAGTCCCATCTGGGAGTGATGGGAGACAATGACACCCGAAGTGTGTTGTAAAGGGCCGGGGAGGATGAAGTAAAGGGCCGGGTGGGTGGGTGAGAGAAGGCGTCCTTCGGCCACCTCCTATTAGTCGAAGGACCACATGACCATTGTTTAGTGGCCAGGTACCCAGTCTGAAGCCATGAGCAACAATAACAAGTCTGTTATGGATTGCACTTTTTAAAAGCGTAGAAGTGCTGTACAGAGTAAAGGACTGTGAAGATTAACACTTCACAGAAATAGAGAGCCTTGGGTGACAGGTTCTTCCAAGTAATTTGATTGGTTAGCATCAGCTGAACAGAGAAAGACATGAGAGCTGCATGCTGACAGTCAGATTTCTGCCTTGACTGAATTGAGTCTGATTTCAGCCCTAGCTAAGAAGATTTTACTGATAGTTTCAGAATTCATCTTGGACTAAGAACAGTTTAACACAGACTGGAGAACTGAGGAAAAATTGGCAACAAAGTTCGGGAAGTAGGTGTATACTCCAATTCAGGCCAAGGAAAGGGGATTGATCTTCTAGTGAGAGGATAATTTCCTACTCAGTCAAAGAGGAAGTTTAGTTCTGAAGAATGCGAAGATCCCAGGTGGTTAAAAATCTCCTTTAGAAGCCTTAAGTGTCAGTTAAAAACTGGTTTTTCGAGAAAAGAGTTTTGAGTACTGGAAACAGTACCAGCCTTGGGTAAAACAATGGAACAAAAGCCTCTCAACATAAAGATTTAAAAGCTTTAAAAACTCTCATTAGCCTGAAACATAAGAATTAAATTCTGTGCATGTACTGGTTTTCAACCACTGACCTTTCTATGTTAAATAAAATACTTTTATTATTTTTGAATTTCAAAACTTTTTGAGTGCCATTTAAAATAAGTTAATGTGGACTCCTGGTCCTTCCCACAGTTTACTGTGCTGAGCTAACAGCCAAAATATCATACTGTGACAGGGTGGAACAGCTAGAGTTCTTCAGCAAAGAAGAAAACACATTATTAGGGCAGTTCAGTCAGTAAAGGGAAATAAAAATGGAGGGAAGTGACAGGACCATAATACAGAGAACATTGTTTACTTTGACTGGAAAAGGCTACTTTGACTGGAAAAGGCTTTTTGGGTTTCAAGTCAAGATTTTATCTATTGCCTACTACTAGATTCTTTTGGTTGGAGATGCCAGGGATTGAACCTTGGGCTTTCTGTAAGCAAAATAGATACTATTCTACTAAAGCACAATGGATGATGATACTTATCAGGATGATACAAATTTCCAAATTGTCTAAGAATGAGAATACTCACTTTGAGGTGGCTGAATAATCTCTGTATGAAGTCTGTAATCCTAGACATAACATTTTGACTTGCTGCTGCAACTTTGACCACCAAAATAAATATAAAAATGTCAAGTCGTCTGTGTGATAGGAAGTTTTGCAATTAGGCCTATGGAATATTTTTGTGAGGTACACAGCATCACCCAAACCAAGATACCTTGGACAGGGATAGGTGATGTGGGGTCTGATTAAATTGTGGTACTAATAGCATTATTTTTATTCACTACCGGAAAGTGGGCTATGTGGTGTTGTGAATATATGCAGTCACGATTGTGTGATTTTGAAAAAATAAATTATTCACAACACCTTGACCTGTTAATGCCAGATTATTGTCTCCAATCTCTTATTTATTTGTACATTAATTACCAGAAGCAGGTTTGTGAATGAGAAAACCTGAGTTTCAAGACCAAAGTTCTGACCTAACAACCCTTCTAGAGAATGTACAGATGATATAATTCTTGACTATTATATCAGAATTCTAGAAAACCTGCAGTGTACGGTTACATGCATTTTAAATATGTAAAAAGTGCCTTATTACAGTTTCAAAAATGTAAACAGAGCCTAATCTTATTCGGCATCCTCACAAAATAAATTCACATATTCACATTCTGGGGCTGTAGCTTCAGCCCTCCAGTCTTCACAACGTTTCTAAAAAAATGCTGAAAGAACTTCTCTTCAATTTCAGTTTTACATCAGGAATGGAACAGTTATGGCCTTTGCCTCTGAGGATTATATGCTTTTTCTTTGTGTGCTACACATCATGTTTTGTCATGCTCTTTCACATCAAATACCTAATAAAAGGTAAAGGTAAAGGTATCCCCTGTGCAAGCACTGGGTCATGTCTGACCCTTGGAGTGACGCCTTCCAGAGTTTTCTTGGTGGACTCAATACAGGGTGGCCTTGCTAGTGCCTTCCCCTGTCATTACTGTTTTACCCCCCAGTAAGCTGGATACTCATTTTACCGACCTCGGAAGGACTGAAGGCTGAATCAACCTTGAGCCGGCTGCTGGGATCGAACTTCCAACCTCATGGGCAGACAGCTTCAGACAGCATTTCTGCCACTTACCACTGTGCACCACAAGAGGCTCTCAAATACTTAATAAATTGTTTTAATGCTTAGGCTGGGCACTGTCTTTTTAGGAACTGGATTGTACACTAATACACACTTTCAGTATAAATGGATTATCCTCTAATATTGAGCTTGATACCTCAGTTATTGAGCTTGATACCTCCACCTGAAAAGGTGGAGACACATCCATTTCTCAGCTTCACCAGCACCAACCATTGAAGTAAATGGGCTTTGTCTGAACACAATAGATACAAAATATATAGCAAAGCATATATTGTGTAGCAAATACCATTTGTGCAATTAAGGTTAGATGAAGTAACTAAGCAACAGAGAGACTCTGTGTTGATATATTAGTTATTTATTAATATGCTACTGCATCCCATTTTAAAAAGTAGTTACCCAGTCCTTTGCTTGTGAAGTAGTTGCTTAGTAGAGCTTTGATTATTTGCCCACCTTAACCACTAATATGTAAGTGCTGTTGAGTTGCAACCAGCTTATAGCAACACCAACAAGGGGCTTTCAAGGCAAGTGAGAAGCACAGATGGTTCACCGTTGTCTGCCTCTGCAGAGCCTCTCTTGGTGTAGCTGCCGCGCCTGCACGTTTGCGTCCACCAGCGTGCTGGCGCCCGCGCCTCCCTCTCTCCTCCAGTCCCCGGCCTGAAAAAGGTTGGGGACCACTGATCTAGGGGTCTTAGAGCATACACTGAATAGGAGTAACTAGTGTGACTCGGTGGTTAAAAAGGCAAATGGGATTTTGGGACGCATAAGAAGTATAGTGTCTAGATTGTGTGGGGTGATGGTACCACTTTGTTCTAATTAGACCTCACTTAGAATACTGTGTTCATTTTTGAGCACTATGAAGAAGGATGTAGACAAATTGGAGCACATCCAGAGGAGAGCTACAAAAATGATGAGAGGTTGGGATACCAAGGCAAACGAGGAAAGGTTAAGAGAGTTTGGTCTGTTTAGCCTGGAGAGAAGATTACTAAGAGGTGAGATTTGATAGCCATCTTCAAGTGCTGGAAGGGCTCTCACATAGATGGAGCAGAGTTGTTTTCTGTTGCCCTAGAGCAGTGGTCCCCAACCTTTTTATCACCGGGGACCAGTCAACGCTTGACAGTTTTACTGAGGGGGGGGTAGTCTTTTGCCGAGGGACGTCACCACCAACTTTTGCCGAGGGACGTCACCACCACCGTGCTCCACTTGATTTCCCACCGGCACCCCTGACTTCCTGCTGCTCACTGGGGAGTGCTGCCAACAGCAGCTGCACAGTGCCACACCGAGAGGGAGCCCCAGCCATGGCGGCCACTGGAGAGCACCAAAGGTGAGCCGGTGGCAGAGTGTCAGGGCAGCCCCTGAGACAGCAGCCGGGGAGGAGGACGAGGAGCCACGGCCCAGTACCAACTGATCTACGAACCGGTACCTAATTCAAACAATTGTCAGCTGAACATCCAGAAGAAGTTCCTGACAGTTAGAGATGTTCCTCAGGGGAACAGGCTTCCTCAGGAGATTGTTTTCCTTCCTTGGAAGTTTTTAAGCAGAGGCTAGATATCTACCTCACAAAAATGCTGATTCTATGAATTTAGGTAGATATTGTAAGTGGGTGGGCAGAAGGGATGGCGTCCATGTTTGGTTCTTGTGGCTCTTTTTTGCATGCCCAGGAGAATGCTGATTACCACTTCATGGTCAAGAAGCAAATTTCCTCCAGGCCAGACTGACCAGGGATTCTAGGGGGGGCAACATCTGGGCATGGAATTGGGATCACTGTGGGTGGGCAGATAGTTGTAAATTTTCTGCATTCTGCAGGAGATTGATGGCCCTGGAGGTCCCTTCCAACTCTATAATTTCTGGATAGATTTTCACAAATAATTAAAAACTTATTTCTCACTCTCTGAACTACTGGAGTGTCAGGAATACCCATGCTCTAGATCTCTTTTCATTTGGCAGTTCCAATTACTTATTTTCTGTTCTTCTGCCTTGACAGAAATGGCATTGAACAATTCAGTTCTACAACAAAGATTCAGAGATAACAGAAAAAAACATGTTCAGTTTGATCTGGTGATTTCCCCAAAAGCATTTGAATACATTTCTGTACATTTGTGGCTCTTAATGATCTGAATAATCATAGATGGATTTCACTGTTCTCATTTTCTTTTATCTCTTGTCATGCATATCTTCCCACAGATCTGTCACAATACTGATAGGTTATTTTTTGTGTCTTCATTGTGACATTCTGTTGGTATACTTATCATCAGCATTCTAAACCATTTTTTAAATGAGCTGTTTCTTTTAGAGACTAAATATCTGTTGCTGTTTCTTTAAAAAAATTATTGGGCAATTTGCCCATTAAAAAAGAATATCGGGCAGTTTGCCCATTGTTATTAATTTGGACAAAGTATCTTTAGCACCCCACAACATTTAATGAGGATATTAAGATATTAGCACTTAAAGATATTACGAAATTCAGCTTTAAATTGATGGTAACATCATTGCAGTCTTTGCAAATGTCTTGGCAAGCCATCAGAATTCTGTTTATACAGGTGTTTTATTATATATTGTATCAAACCTACAGCTAATTTCAAGGTAATATTGCAAAGTTATAAACTATACATGTTTTTACTAACCAGCACACTTGTGCCAATATATGCAGGGGCTTAAAGAAACATGTTACACAGTATAAAATTTATTGTACAGTCAGTATTAAATATAAGTACGTTGCAGCACCAACATCTGGGGAAATATAATAATTTAAAATGGATTCAGGTAATATTTCCAAGCTTATCCATAACCAGTACATACCTGTTTCAGGCCATTTGGGAGTATGCTAAGGCTGAGATCCAAAGTGCTTCTTTAGGTGTGCCATGGGCTTAATTATGCCCAGTAGTCGTTTTGATTTGTTTTTCTTTAAGCAGGAGGTCCCTGCATTAGATTAAACTGCTTTTGGAAGCCCCCTCAGTTTCAAAAGTATTTTATTATAATATTGCCTGAAAGACTGCTGTGATGGACTGTCAAGGGTTAATGCCTCATAGAGTCCGATAACCTTTGAGTGGCAGTCTGTTCAAATGGAATTCTGCGGAGACTGTCAGTTAAAAAATGACAGTTGGTAACTGACAATTGAAGAAGACATCATTTAGTTCTGACTAAGGACTTGGAAGGAGACAAAGAGGAATGAAAGGATAACAGAAGATCCCAATTCAAGCCCCAAAGGGACAGAGTGTGGTAGAGCACCAGTGTGCTAGGGGTTAATCTGGAGAACAAGTTTTGATTCTCCACTCCTCCACATGTAGCTAGATGAGTGACCTTGGCCTAGTCACAGTTCTCTTAGAACTTTTCTCACAGAGTAGTTCTCTCAGCCCCACCTACCTCACAGGGTGTCATGGGCCCATTATGCACGGCCGCCGAAACGGCGATTTCGGGTCACATGGAAAACGCGGTGGGGGAAGACGCGGCGCATACCGGTTATGCACGGGGCGGGGCGCGACGGCGGCAAAACCCAGAGTAACCGATTATGCACGCGGCGATCCGGGCGCCGCTTCTGGTTGCGCCCCGGTCACCCGGAAGCTGCGCTTTCTTCCGCGTTTCACTGACGCGGCTTTTTCGGCGGCATGCACCGAAGCTGCGGCCGGTTGCAGCCGGCTCCGTGCGTTATCAGTGATTTTAGCCGCCGCCATTCCACCCCGAATGTGCGCTAAAACCCCCGTGCATAATGGGTCATGGGGAGAGGAAGAGAAGGTGATTGTAAGCTGCTTTGAGATTCCTTTGAGAAGTGAAAAGTGAGGTATAAAAACACCTCTGCAATTCCTGTCCAGTTAAAAGGGAGATAACTTTTAAAAGAGGAGTGATTCCTAATTTGTATATATAGAAGGATTTTGGGAACTTGGTCCCTGCCTTCTAAACATGAAGCTTCAGTGAAACTCAGAAAATTTCAGAGCAACTGCTTCTTTTCTAAAATACTAAATTATATATTTCTGTTGCTGGATGAGGTGGAATATCACTGCTATTTCTTCAGGTTTTGTTAGAATCTTTTTTTTGGGGGTACATGAAGTCTTCAAGGGGAAAGAACTAGTCACCTTCCCTTTCCTCTCCCCACAACAGACACCCTGTGAGGTGGGTGATGCTGAGAGAGCCCTGATATCACTGCTTAATCAGAACAGCTTTATCAGTAATCAGGACTGTGATCCTCAAACCTCCAGTGTTGTCTCAAAGAATTCAGTGTAATGTCAGAAGTATTATAGAATAAATGACTGGGGATTTCACTTGATGGGGACTTTTTTGTTGAGAAAATAGGCAACAAACTGTAGTTTCTTATTGGTTTTGCAATTTGATATTATAGCTAAGTGGCCGGAGAGTTACATTCTACAAACTTGAACTTATTTTAATTCAGGCATCTCATGGACAGGAAGCAATTTAAAATCCTTATTGTATTGTTAGCTCATATAATCATATAATCATAGAACTGGAAAGGACCTCCTGGGTCATCAAGTCTAATCCCCTGCACTATGCAGGACACTCACAACCCTATTGCTCATCCACTGTAACCTGCCACCTCCTTGAATCTTCACAGAATGAGCCTCTCCATCAGATGGCTATCCAGCCTCTGTTTGAAAATTTCTAAAGATGGTCAACCCACAACCTCCCAAGGAACCCTGTTCCACTGAGAAAACACTCTGTCACGAACTTCTGGATGTTCCCTGAGGGAATTCCCTTGCAGAGAGGGAAAGGTTCACAATCTGCCTCAGAGGGTCTCCTATCTGCTGGTCACCTACCTTGAGGAGCCATGCTGGACAGGGATCTATGGGTCAAGTGGTCGCCCTCACTGTCCCCAGCAATTTGTCCACTTCAGTTAAAGAGACCCATCTGAAGCCATCAAACCTAATCCCCTGCAATGGCCACAGAGCTCCCAGATCATATTCTATAACAATTATGGCAGTAACTTCATGGCGGAGTGACATGACTTTGTCTGAGAAGAAGCTTGCTAATGCCTCACAGAGTACTTCCAATTTACTACTATTTTGGTGCCTTCCCTTGAAGGTGGTAACTAATCTAACTACCTTATACATCTGTGCCAGGCATGACCTAGCGGATGCAATTTCTGCAGTGAAGAAGTCACGCTTCGCCATTTTCACCGCTTTCTCAAACACTCCCATAAGCGTGCAATGAGTTGTCCTTGTCGCCTCATCGCGAGTCTTCCCCCACACTCACTCTAGCTGTTTCACTTCCTTTTTCCTCTCCTGAAGCTCATGGGGAATACCAAGGAGCCTGTTTGAGATGAGGGCGGAGAGGGTTCCTAGGAGCAATCTCGTCAATGGCAGCTATCAGGCAGGACTGCCTGTTCTCTACCAAGGCTGCCAACAATATGCCAGAGGGCATCAATTCCTCAGAGCATTCAAGAATCTCTCAGATTCCATAAGTCTCTGTGGCCAGTCTAAAATACGTCCATCACCCAGATGGGGAGGGGGTCGTATCCTCAGCCAGGTCTTCAGGGCATGGTGGTCTGGCCAGCCTGATAGGTGGGACCAGCAACAAATAGCAAGAACCTTAGTGTCACCATGGCTGACACCAGATCTATGCCAAATCCTGGGGATGGAGAGTCCGCATGGGTGTTGAAGTCCCCCAAAATCAAACATCTGGGGAACTGCAACACCCAGGACACTGCTGCCTCCAGCAGGCCCAACAGGGAATCCAAGGGTGAAGGGGGTGAATGATACACCACTCAGATAGCCACAGTCTTGACTGATTCCTACCCTAAGCCAACACATTCCACCCTTGGGATCGATGGCTCTGGGAGAGCCCTGAAGGAATAAGCCTCCTGGACCAGAACCCCCCCCCCCCCCCCACTATGGAGCCAAGGCTGATGCAGGACCAAAAACCCAAGTGGAGCCAGATCTTTATAAAAGAGGAAAGTATATGAGTGAATGTTTAGAACCATGGGATGACTTTTCTGTGAAAGTATAATTTTTTTATAAAAGGAATTATGTTGGGTCAATGTTTAGCAGATCATGTCATATTGTAACAAGAAGAGCTTTAATGCAGTCACTGAATTTCCACAGCAACATATATGGCAAATCTAATTAGTTGCTCTTCTATAATTGTTCCAACATTTTTGTTACCTTTAAAGCACCGACATTCAGCTGGTGCATCGTAACCAGGAATTGGATTGCAACATTGCCTAACATAGTTTGCATCCATGGTGCTATGATAATATTTTGGAAAACAAAGAGAAATTAGATGAAAGAACAAAAGACTGCCAGAAAGGAAGAATGAGGAAAGGGAAAGGAGAGAGGAAAACAAAGACTAGTCTAAATATACATAGTAATATTAAATTAATGTATAAGAATATAACAGTGAAACTATGGAGAAAGCCAGGGGTATGGAAAGGTTAGAGGAACATATTGAGAAACCATCATCCATTTTCAATAGGATATGGCTAATATTTTTAAAACAGTCGGGGGCCATTGACAGACTTTAATACAGTTTGGGGCCATAGAGAGGCTTACAACTAGCAGAGAGAGGGTAGGATCAAAGATGTATTCCTCTTGAAGTCATCAGAGCTCACTGGGGAGAAAAATCTCAGATATACAGACCCAAGGGAACATTTGGGCAGTTAAACTATTATTCAGGACTCCTCCTCAATTAATCAAGGTGCCTTCAACATACAGCATTAATGTGCCTTCTGACAAACAACTCCAGCTGTACATTAGCATCTTCAACTAAGTGGTTTTCTCTTGACCTGAGACTAGACAGTTTAAAGCACTCCGCATTATTTATTATTTTATTTTATTCACTTCTTGCCTTTCTGCGCTTACAAGGTCTCCCAAGGTGACTAACTATTTAAAACATACATTATAAAACCATTATAATTTTAATTTTTTTTAAAAAAAGAGTTAAACAACAGGGTTAAGATGCATACAAAGCATTAAAAATTGTTGGGAAGAAGGGATTACTGAGGCAATGCCAAACAAAATAAAAAGTCTTCAGCTGATGGAATAATGGAGCAGCAGAAGGGAACAGACATCTCCTTGGGAAAAGAATTCCAAAACTTTGGTGCCATGCCTAAGAAGACCCTCTCTGTGAGAATCTCTGATTGCTCCCAATTACCAGGCTTCATTTAGGAAATAGAAAGCTTTTTATTGAAGAGAAGATGATTAGATCAACACGGGGGCCTTGCTAAGCCTGGGGATTCTATGCAAACACCCCCTTATCAACCCAAAGCCCTCGCCCCCTCCAGTGCCATATGGTTTGTCCACAAATGTTGGGAGTCCATGTTGATGAAATGGCTGTCCTGGCTCCAAGGTCTCTGAGATTGTTTCCAGGGCAACAGGGCAGAGAGCGCAATTTTTCATATTTAGAATTAACACAGGGTGGAATGCCTATGGGATCAAAGACATAATTCTACCTAGCGAGCAAGTGATACTAAACAGATTACATGGCAAAGGTAGGAAGTGTCACAGCATAAAACATCAGGAAGGATATATGGCAAAATTTCAATCAGGGTTTTGACACTCTCCTGGGTTGATACCATCTTGATCTCAAAAGGCTGGACCACCCAAAGCAGGCTCTCCGAAGATGACCATACTGGTTGTATGGGTTCAAAAGAGATTTGTACATTGTCTGTGTATTTGTAGACTATGCTTTTTTATATGGGGGGGGGGGAGTAACAGACAGTAAATCGTTAATGCTTTAACCTGGTCTGACAACCTTGAGTGACAAGGGATTCAATTGGAATTCTACAGGAAAGGATGATAGTTAAGGGGGGCAGTTAAGAAATGACAGTTGAAAGTGGAGTGAAAACAGGGAAGGAGCATTAAGCAGAGTGAGAGGATCAAGGAGGATCTTTGGAAGAAGGAAGAGGTATGAGTAATCCTTCCCCAAGAGAAATAACTCCTCATAAAGGGTGTGTGTGTGATCCTTATCAAGTGGTTAATAAGGGAAATTGGAACTGGTGTGAATGTTAAGTATTTTTGAGGCACAGATGCTTGTTTATTTAAGCAGTGACTGCCAAAAGATCTCTCACAAGAATTTAAGGACTGTATAACCAAACAGCTACTTGATTGTGACAAACTACTGTTTATATTTTAAAAGTTACCTCATTGCTGTTGCCTGTTCACTTTCTCAGCCCTAACAAGTCCTCCACCCTGCGAGAATATTTCTCAGAGTAAAGGGCAGACCTGGTATGCGTGACCAAAACCTGGGTGCACGAAGGCAAGAACGTTGCATTGAAAGATCTGGCAAGAATGTTGCATTGAAAGATCAGTTCTATTGTAGGGGAGGGGCAGTGGCATTCCTAACCCAGGAGGCTTTCTTCTTCAGGATTCTCTCAGCGCCATAAATCTCAGGATTGGAGTGTATTGGCATTGAGTGGGGCTTGGTGGAGAACTTGGTGGTGGTTAGCGTACTGTCTGCCCAGCACCCTTCCAGCTGCCCTGTCGAGCCTCCTGGAGGTGGTGATGACCTGGGCATTGCAGTACCCAAGACTATTCTCTTTGGAGAGTTCAATATCCATGCTGATTTGTCATCCTCTGTGTTTGGTTTGGACCTGGTGTCGGCCATGGTGACACTAGGGTTCTCCCAATTTGTTACTGGCCCCACCCATCAGGCTGACCACACCGTCAACTTGATCTTTGGTGCTGGGATAGGGGCAGATTTGCTGGCAACTTATGTCATCCTACTGCCAGACCACTATAACCTGAAAACCCTGCTGAGGGTACTACCCTCTTCCTGCTTGGGTGGCGGGCGCATTTCAGCTTGCCTGAGGAGACTTATGGATCCGTTTGGATTCCTGAATGCTCTATGGGATCCAATGCCTCCCAGCAACTCTTTGGCAGTGCTGGTTGAGGACTGGCAGTCCTCCCTGGCAGCAACTATTGACAAGATTGCTCCTCGATGTCCTCACTGACCTCGCCTCAAACTAGCTCTGTGTTATACCATGTAGGTAGCAAGAACATCTTATCACATGCTTATGGTGTATGAGATAGCTGTGAATGCAGCTAAATGGGAATTTTATGCTGCCTCTATTGTGTCTGTAAGCTCCTGCCTGAAGAAGAAGAAGAATAAGAAGGAGGAGGAGGAGGAGGAGGAAGAGGAGGAGGGGGGAGGGGGAGGAGGGGGAGGAAGAGGGGGAGGGGGAGGAGGGGAGGAGGAGGAGGGGGAGGAGAAGGAGGAGGGGGAGGAGGGGGAGGGGGAGGAGGGGGGAGGAGGAGGAGTTGGCCTATAGATGGCGGCTGGGACAGTTGCATAAGCACTAGGCCACCCAACTAGGCCACCCAAATCAGGCCACCCAATCTGGTAAAGACCCCCTCTAAAAAAAAGGAAAAGGAAATCAAGACAATAATAATTATTCCTGGATAGGAATATAATACAGAAGAAAAGATACAGCAATGCCTCCTCAATTATTACAAAGAATTGTGTGCAGCTCCAAAAGTGGAAGATGTTGGGATAAGTGAATTTTTGCAGGGAGTCCCAATAAAAAAGTTTACACAAGAAAACCAAAAACTTCTAAATCAAAAAATATCAGCTCAAGAGCTTGACGATGCCATATCATCTCTGAAATCTGGGAAATCACTGGGACTAGATGGACTTCCAGCAGAGTTTTATAAAAAGATGAAGCATTTAGTATCCCTGCCTCTACAACAGACAATAAATGAAATCACAGATGATAAAATGAAAGCATTTCCAGAATCTTGGCAACAGGCGTATACATCTCTAGTCCCAAAAGAGGGAGCGGATATGCAAAGTCCACAATCTTACAGGCCAATCTCGCTACTCAACACAGATTACAAAATATTCAGAAAAATACTAGCAAAATGACTTATGAAAGCCATCACAGAAATTATTCATGAAGACCAAACAGGTTTTATACTAGGAATGCTAATGAAAGATAATATTAGATTCGCTTTAAATCCTCTAGTGATGGCTAGACTAAAAAACCAAGAAGCGGTATTCATATTTCTCGATGCAGAAAAAGCCTTCGATAACGTTAGGTAATATTTCCTGCTAACTGTCCTACAGCAGATGGAATGTGGAACAAATTTTGGAAAATGGTTACAACAAATATACCTCAAACAAGAAGCAAGAATTTTTGTAAATGGGATGGTGACGGAAGAAAAGATCATGATTGGCAAAGGAACGAGATAAGGATGCCCACTGTCCCCATTACTATTTAATATCGTATTGGAGATATTGGCAAATAAAGTAAGAGTGGATTAGGAAATTACCCGTAATTACAGCCAATAAACAAGAATTTAAGATTAAAAGTTATGCGGATGATGTATTATTAACATTACAAAACCCAGAAAAATCAATACCAAGAGTGATAAATCATATTAAAAATTTTGGTCGGGTGTCAGGCTACAAAATCAACAAGGCAAAAACAAAGACCTATTTATTTACAATGAATAACCAAAAAATTGCAGAAATGAAAGAAACAACAGGATGTGATATTAATCCAGAAAAAAATTAAATATTTGGGGGAATATCTCCAAATTTGGAGCCAAATCAAACAGGAATTAAAGAGGTGGTCTAAACAGAGGTTGACGTGGTCAGCAAGAATTGCAGCAATAAAAATGACTGTTTTACCCAAAATGAACTTTCTTTTTCAATCTCTCCCCTTGGAAATTAAGGAAAAAACTATTCTAACATGGCAAAAAGAGATAAATACATTTATATGGAACAACAAGAGGCCTAAAATAGCATCCAAATATTGCAGGATGAAAAATCAAGAGGTGGAATACCCAATTTAAGACTATATTATCATGTTGCAGCCTTGATGTGGATCACAGATTGGATTAATGATCCACTAAAGAGAGATCTTTTGTTGGAGCGAATAAATCTAGAGCCACAAGGATGTGAAAAATCAAGAAAAGAAATTCACCTGATAAGAGTAAGCCTCCTGAAAATTTGGAAAAAGTATAAAGAAAGATTAACCTCTTGTGGCGCAGGGTGGTAAGGCAGCAGAAATGCTGTCTGAAACTGTCTGCCCATGAGGCTGGGAGTTCAATCCCAGCAGCCGGCTGAAGGTTGACTCAGCCTTCCATCCTTCCGAGGTCGGTAAAACGAGTACCCAGCTTGCTGGGGGGTAAACAGTAATGATTGGGGAAGGCACTGGCAAACCACCCCGTATTGAGTCTGCCAAGAAAACGCTAGAGGGCATTACCCCAAGGGTCAGACATGACCTGGTGCTTGCACAGGGGATACCTTTACCTTTAACCTCTAGAACCTCCCTACTGAAATCTCCAGTGGAGGCATACGTGGAGCAGAGCCAACAACAGAAGTTGGGAGCATTGAAATATATAGATTTAATAACTACCCAAGTCATTCACAGATAGTACAAGAAAACAAGAACTTAGATTGGCTCACGCATCAACAATTAATTTCAAGGTTAAAAATCAGAAATGTGGGACTTAAAAAATCTACCGAGAAAACTTACTGAGTTTGAAACGCTAATTAAAATGCAACCCCCCCCCCCATTTGTTAGGCCAGATCTACAAATATTTGCTAAAAATGGAGACAGAAAACGAACAAGTAAAAGTCTGCATTCTACATGATTAAGTAGATGCAGAACTTCAGCCAAAATATAACTTTAGAGGAATGGGAACAACTCTGGAGGAGAAACATCAAAATAACAAAGAGTCAATCGTTAAGGAAGGGATGGTTAAAAATGTTTTATAGATGGTATATCACCCCTGAAGTGCTGGGTGAAATGACCTTTGTGCCATGTTTGATACAGATAGGGAACTGGTGGCCCCTCGGGGGAATACTTTTTATTGTTTCAGGTGGCTCTCAGAGACTAAAGTGGACAAGTTGCTGGTGTCAGTGAGGGCAACCACTTGCACCCTTGACCCATGTCCATTTTAGCTGCTCAAGGATAGGAGGCCCTCTGGGAGAGATTTTCTACCTCTCCCTGACTACAGAAGAGTTCCCCGAGGTGCTGAAGGAAGCAGCGGTTCACCCTCTACTGAAGAAACCGTTGCTGGATCCATTGGACCCAGCCAACTACCGCCTAGTCTTGCACCTCATGTTTCTGTGTAAGGTGATTGAAAGGGCCACCATGGACTACCTCCTGGAATTCCTGGAGGAAACTTCGGCACTTGATCCATAACAGTCAGGCTTCCGTTCTGTCCATGGGGTGGAGATGGTGCTGGTTTCCTTGACAGATGATCTCCAGTACCAGCTGAATCAGGCAGTTTGGCCATCCTCATAATATTAGATCTGTTGACCATGTTAGATGTGTTTGACCATGAGCTGTTGGCTGACCATCTCACTAGGGCCCCTGAGTTTAGATCCTCTCTAGAACTGGACAGAGAGTAGCTGTGGGGGAAGAGTTCTTGTGTCCCTATAAATTCCCTTGTGAAGTTCTTCAGGGAACGGTTCTCTCCCTCACATTATTTAACATATTTATGTACCTTCTGACCGAGCTGGTCTGGAGCTTTGGGCTGGATTGTCACCAATATGTGGGTATGTGGATGACACCCAGCTATATCTCCTGATAGATGGCTGCCTGGATCCCCCCACCTCAATAAATTCACCAGATGTTTGGAAGCCATAGCTGGATGGTTAGAGCAGAGTCGCCTGAAACTCAACACCACCAAGATGGAGGTCCTGTGTTTAGGCAGGAAAGTGAAAGACCAGGGAGAGTGCCTTCCTACCTTGGCTGATGTGCAATATAACACCTTGGCAGGAACATGGGAGTGGTCTTGAATGTCTCCTTGTTTATGAAGGCCCAGGTTATGGGAGTAGCACACATGGCATTTTTCCACCTACGCCAGGTGAAACTACTTGTGCCCTACCTGTCTTCAGTGTGCTTGGCCAGTCATCCATTCAACAGTCACCTCTAGACTAGAGTTTTGTAACTTTCTTTATCTGGGTCTACCTTTGACTCAGAAATTTCAGCTGGTGGAAAATGCAGCTTCTAGGGTCCTCCTGGGAACATCTTAGAGGGCCCATATCCAGCCTGTGCTGAGGCAGCATCATTGGTTGCCTGTTGTGGACAGGATCAAGATTTTGGTGTTACGAAGAAGAGTTGTTTCTTATATGCCCCTTTTCTCTACTAGAAGGAGTCTCAAAATGACTTACAGTGACCTTCCCTTTCTTCTCCCCAGAACAGGAACCCTGTGAGGTAGGGGAGGCTGAGAGAGCCCTGATATTACTGCTCAGTCAGAACAGCTTTAACCTTTAAGGCCATCCATGATCTGAGCCCCACATACTTGTAGGATCGCTTATCTCCTTATGCCCCACACAGGGATTTATGTTCAGTGGATATCAATCTATTGGAAGTCCCCAGCCTAAGGGAGGCTCACCTGGCCTCAACAAGGGCCAGGTCCTTTTAGGTTCTGCCCCCTGCTTGGTGGAATGAGCTGAGAGAGCTACAGGCCTTGTGGGAGCTTTCACAGTTCTGCAAGGACTGCAAAATGGAGCTCTTTTGCCAGTTTTCGGTTGAGGACAGGGCAAGGAAGATCGGGTCCCCCTCAATGATGTCATCAACCCCCCCTGGAAGATTTCCCCAAGGCTCGTTTTCAGATGGTCTGTTAAGCCGAGGGGGGGGGGGAGTTGTTGCTGTTGAGGGCGTTGTAATTTGGGATTTTAATGATGGTCTTGTGGGATTTTATATTTCAATCGTGAACCACCATGAACCTTTCTGGAAATGGCAGTATATAAGCCAAATTCTTTCTTTATTTATAAACCAATACATACATACATACATACCTGTCCATTTCCCCTCAAAAGTGAAATAAAGCAATTTTTAGTTTTGAATCATCATCAATCTCTTATGTACCATCATCAGCATAAGATAAAAGAAGGAAAAGAAGAAAAAATAACAGGGACTGCCCAGCCAAGGTAAAGGATAAGGCAAGTGGAGAGCCTTTACTATGGTGATTTACCCCCCCCCCATTTTTGTTTGTTAAATTTTCATATTTTTATGTGAACCTAGGTCATTCCAAGTCTGCAGAAAATTCTCAATGTTGGTTTATCTCTGATCCACAGATTTATGTGTCTGTAGACTGGGGGCAAACTTTACAATTCAATATACAGTGGAGGCAAGGAGAATGATGCACACCACTTTGAGCTGTATTCAGATTGGTAGTGACTTAATTTAATCTCAGAGAGAGGTATTTCCTATAACCTGGCACCTGAAATCTTTTGGCAGTGGATGACACCCACCTTGGATTTCCTCTCACCCTGGAGGATGGGGAGAAAAAAAGTAACATGGTCCAGGCAGGAAGATTGGATGGTGCTGGGCCCTCCTGGGGTTGTGGGTTCTGGGCAGCTACCTAGGATGCTAACCCTTGAAGCCAGTCAGTATTTGGTATATAGATAAATCATATATTGTCATAATTGCCTTCCCCCATTTGCAATAAGATCTTTAGTCTAAGTCAGTAGTGTTGTTTTTGATTGTCAACAGCCCTCCAGGTTCTCATGATCTTTCATATCATCTACTACCTGGTCCTTTTAAATTGAGATGTCTGGGATTGAATTTGGGACCTTCTGATGCTCTACCATGGTCTGTGTATGTTCAGTGTATAGTCTGGATGCATCAGTTTAAGAAAAAAACTGGCATTGAACTAAATAATATCACCTCTCCAAAACAAATAAATAGCATATATATACAATGCTAGCAACTGTAGCATACCTTGATTGTTATATGTATAAATGCTAACTTAACTATATTCTGCTTTTGTATAGAAAAAAAAACATTCACATGGCATAGGTGAAAAAATAGCCTGTGTCATAACCATTTAAAAAAACTCTGGTGTCATTCTCAATTAGCTATCAGATATAGAAACCACAATTGAAATAGAAGAACTGGTACACTAATTACCACACAAGGATATTGGAGAAGGCAGACCTGGTTCTAAAGAGCTTAGTGTTGAAATAGAAAAGGCAAACATTAGGTGGGAGAAAAGATTACTTTTTCCATATTATCATAAGAGAAAGAAGGTGCTTTGTCCTAGCAGTCTTAAGAGACTTGGCAAACATTCTACAGGGCCCCTATAATACAAAGCTGGAAATGGAACCTGGTAGCCTTGAGCCTCAAACTAGGGTTGTTACTGTGATACTATTCTTTCTCCTTGATCTATCTGCTCCCAATGACTAATGAGGACTGCATCATAGATGCATCTTTCCTTTTGCAAAACTGTCATGATTCCTGTGGTTTGAGCACCCTGTGGATACCTGAAAAACTAAGAAATTAGGATATTTTTTGCAACTGTTTGTGTGTTTGTCTTCATAATTATATATATTATATATATCCCCAAAACACAACTGTGTGGTGTTTTTAGCAGGGTGTGTATATAGGTACTCACACACACATATAGAGTAGGAGAGAAGGAGAGAACAGAGAGATATCCAAAATGGTTAAAGGGTGTAAATGACATTTACACAGTGTAGTCTCTACTATTTGCAATTCATCTGTAATCCCGTTAAAGGAATAATAGCAGTTGATGCAAGATGTGGATGCTTCAGGTAATAGGAGCAAGGATCAGTCATTCATAGTGTGCTATTCTAGGTCTGGCTGGGATCCTTCAGACTCTAAGCCAAATGTTAAACACACTCTAAGTGAATGACAAAATACCCATCCACTCTTCTGGCTGTCTTTGTTAACAATGAAGAGCATTTGCTAGCGTGAATGCTTGATGCTTTTATGTCATCCAAACATCTGCTTTCCAGCTCTCATATGTTCCTCCAAGTATTTTCCTAACAGCAGCATTGCTGTAGCCCTAGCAGCCTGAGCCCAACCCTCTGTCATACACATAGGGGTAAAAGCTGAGGCAAACACATCAATAACTCACTTCTAAAAGTGTGGTAGAATCTTTCCAAGCCAGCACAGCATCACAAAGCACAAAGTAATTCCACCATCAAAAAGAAATAGTGATGAACTAACAGGCAGCAAAACACAAAAAGATTTGGATCCACTCAGTGTTGGATTCACAATGCAGTCTCAGGATCTCATGTGCCTGCAGTCACACAGCCAATAGCAGAGAGACTGAAAGTACTTATGTGCCATTTCTGGTTAGTGCAAGAATCCTCTTTCTAAAGCTACAGTGGTTATAGCAATTGAATATAACTGGGATCATTCTTGGATTTCTGGTACTTGTTTTCCATTTCAGCCAGTGCAAGCCTAAGAATGTTTGGCCTAGACAGTTAAGTATAACACATTGGAAATTGGCCCTACATTGAATTTGGTCACTTATGGTGTATATTCCACCACCCTCATTATGTACTCTAATCTCATCTAATTCATAGTGCCACAAAGGATTTTGTATAATTTAAGAAGAGTAAAGATTCTTTTTCAAACCAAGTGGTAAAAACAATACTTACGTTCCAGGTAAATTACAAAATACTGTTTGCAAATAATGTCTTTTAATTCCAATATAAAATATGAACTTAGTTTATATTTACATATAAGTATGTTAGAAACAATGTTTGTTGAAACAAGATGTCATAGTCCCATTGTATACGGCACTGGTCAGACCATACCTGGAGTACTGTGTGCAGTTCTGGAGGCCTCACTTCAAGAAGGACGTCAATAAAATTGAAAGGGTACAGAGGAGAATGACGAAGATGATCTGGGGCCAAGGGACCAAGCCCTATGAAGATAGGTTGAGGGACTTGGGAATGTTCTGCCTGGAGAAAAGGAGGTTGAGAGGGGACATGATAGCCCTCTTTAAGTATTTGAAAGGTTGTCACTTGGAGGAGGGCAGGATGCTGTTTCTGCTGGCTACAGAGGAGAGGACACGCAGTAATGGGTTTAAACTTCAAGTACAACGATATAGGCTAGATATCAGGAAAAAGTTTTTCACAGTCAGAGTAGTTCAGCAGTGGAATAGGCTGCCTAAGGAGGTGGTGAGCTCCCCCTCACTGGAAGTCTTCAAGCAAAGGTTGGATACACATTTTTCTTGGATGCTTTAGGATGCTTAGGGCTAATCCTGCGTTGAGCAGGGGGTTGGACTAGATGGCCTGTATGGCCCCTTCCAACTCTATGATTCTATGATTCTATGATTCTATGATTCTATGAAAGACGATCCATGATATATCAATGGCAGCTGGGCCAGGAGTGAGCTACTGACCTACTGAGTAGTGAGTACTTCTGTCTTCTTTCTCTACATTGTGTTATGCTGTGTGATTGCACATGCTCCTCCACCAGGCATTTGCCTGTCAACCGGTGCCCCCCTCAGACATCCCTCCATGGCCTGAACCCGTCTGTCCTCTCTGCGGGCCTTGGCTGGGTTCCGTTCCTGTTGTGTTTTTTATGATCACTGAAACTGCGTTATTGGATTGTTGTTGTTGTATTTGTTTATGTTATGTATTCGTTCATTCCATGTATCCCCCATGTTGTATGTAAACCCCCCTGAGCCATATGGAAGGGCGGTATAGAAATCAAATAAATAAATAAATAAATAATAAATAACTTGCAGGAGATTGGGGGCTGTTTGTTTGAGTGTTGAGTGAATGACTGCATTAGGTGGGGGATTATGTCATTGTCCTATTATTGTGTTGAGTGAGTACAAAGAGGGGAGGAGGCTGACTGCTGCTACTGCCCTCTGCTGGGGCATCTGCTCGCTAGAGGTGCGAGCTGAGAGCTCAAGGGCTCTTGGCCGCCAGCTCTTTGTTGGTGGATCAAGCCAAGGGATACAGTGAAGTGCAGGACAGTTTGAGAAGCATTTGGAATGGATCAAAGTGGCATGACGTCTGAAGGAGGTGAGGTAGTGACGTGTACCATCTGTGGTATGTTTGTCTTCTTACGTCGGATGACAGATTTTACACATGCAGCAAGTGTAAGTTAGTGGCTCTGATGGAGGAGAAGTTACGGGGATTAGAGGAATGCTTGACTACACTGCAATATATAAAGGAGGGTGAAGAGTTCCTGAACAGAACTCATTAAGCACTCTTGAGAGAGCAAGTGCGGGAGGAGGGAAAGCTATCACAACAAACAAAGGAGCACCTAACACAGGATGTTAATGAATGGAAGGCTTTTACACACAGGAGAAGAATAAGGAGAAGGTCTGCCCCTTTGATAGGATCTGCCCGAAGATGTTGATTCAGGAACACAGGAGCATGAGCAATTCCTCAAGCCTTTACGAAGCCCAGAAAACAATTCACAGCCCCCCACAGGTGAGAGTTCTAGGGCTTCTGCTCTCAAGGGTACAAAGAAACAGGTACTGGTAACTGGGGATTCCCTGCTGAGTGGCGTAGAGGCCAAAGTGCGTACACCAGACTTGTTGTCTTGAGAGGTCTGCTGCCTACCTGGTGCATACATCAATGATGTCACAGAATGGCTTGACAGGCTGGTTGAGCCCACAGATCATTACCCCTTCCTTCTCATCCATGTACGAACAAATGATACTGCCCTGGACAGCATGGAATGTATTAAGACTTTGTGGATCTGGGGGGAAATGTAAAGGACCTGGGAGTGCAGGTTGTGTTTTCATCAGTTCTTCCTGTAAGCGCCATGACTTGGAAAGAGAGATTAAAATGATGTAAGTAAATGTCTGACTATGTCACTGGTGTCATCGAGAAAGGTTTGGATTTCTGGATCATGGCCTACAATGTTGATATGAGGAGCTACTATCAGGAAATGGTTTGCACCTTACAAGGGAAGGAAAAAATAATTTTGGGAAAAGCCTTGCACACCTGGTAAAGAGGGCTGTAAACTAAATCCAAAGGGAGAGTGAGACATAAATTCAGAACCTAGTGTGATGGCAAGAACTGAAAATGAGAAGACTGCAAATGTACAGGGAGTGGCACATAAGCAGGGGACTACTAACTTACAAGGAAGTTCCAAAATCAAAACCATGGGGCACACAAAGAATGGATTATGATATCTCTACACTAATGTACAGAGTATAGTGAACAAGCAGGAGGAACTAGTAGTCCTAATAGAGGAAGGGGACTATGACCTAATAGGAATCACAGAAACTTGGTGGGATAACAATTGGAATATTAGAACTGAGGGGTACAATCTGTTCAAACGGGACAGACAAGTAAAGAAGGGGGGAGGGGTAGTAATAGATGTTAACAATCTGTATACTTTTGAAAAAATACAGGTATCTGAGCATGAAAGTTCAGTTGAGAGAATTTGGGTAAATATAAAAGGAGTAGGAAATGAGAATGGTATTATTGTTGGGGTCTGCTATAGACCTCCAAGCAAGCCAGAGGACTTGGATAAGATACTCCTAAACCAGATTACAAAATTCTCAAAGAGGAGAGACAAAGTAGTCATGGGTGACTTCAATTACCCAGATATCAGTGGGAAGATGAACTCTGCTAAAAATGCAAACTCCAATAAATTATTGACTTGTCTTGCTGACAGTTTCATTTCCCAGAAACTAGTGAGGGCAACCAGAGGGTCTGCTATTTTAGACTTGATTCTCATCAATAGGGAAGAACTGGTAGATGAGGGGGAAGTAGTGGGCACACTTGGTAGTAGTGACCATATGATTATGGAATTAACAGTTGAGGGAAAGAGAAAACCTTTACATTGGACGTACAGTTGGACGTATAGACTGGACTTCAGGTAAGCAAGTTTTAACAGACTTAAAGGTATGTTGCATAGAGTCCCATGGTCAGAAATACTTAAGGAGATGGGAGTCCAAGAGGGCTGGGAATTTCTTAAAAGTGAAATACTGAAGGCTCAATCACAATTCCCTTAAGAAGAAAAGATGGAAGGAGCCTAAGGAATACAAGGTGGCATCATAAGCAGTTGTCAAATGAGTGGAGGAATAAAAAAAAGAGTCATTTAGGAAATAGAAGGAAGGACTTATAACCAAGGAAGAGTATAAACAAATAACCAATGATTGAAGGGAGAGTGTTAGAAAAGCTAAAGCTCAATATGAGCTTAGGCTAGTGAGAAGTGCTAAACGTAGCAAAAAAGGTTTTTTTAGTTATATTTCAAGTAAAAAGAAGAATAGGGACACTGTAGGACCACTGCAAGGATACGATAGTGAAATTATAACAGATGATGAAGAGAGGGCTGAACTGCTAAACTCCTATTTCTCCTCAGTCTTCTCTTGTCAGGGAAATGGTGCTCAATGTGGCAAAAACATATTACAACAGGGGGGATGGGAATGGTGGCCAAGGATCACTGTGGGGGCAGTCCATAAACACCTAGTTTCTTTAAATGAAACAAAGTCTTCTGGGCCAGATGAATTGTATCTGATGGTACTAAATCAACTTGCAGATGTAATATCTGAACCTTTGCCCATTATTTTTGACATTACTTGGAGAACAGGTGAGGTGCCAGATGATTGGAGGTGGGCAAATGTTGTGCCCATCTTCAAGAAATGGAAAAAAGAGGATCTGGTTAACTGCCAAACAGTCAGCTTGATATCTGTAGCTGGCAAAATTATGGAACAAATCATCAGTCGGTCCTGGAGCAGCTGGAACAGAGAGTTGTGATTTCTAAGACTTAGCATGGGTTTAATAAGAACAAGTCATGTCAGAGCAACCTTATCTCTTTTTTCAAGAAAGTGCTGGATCAAGGGAATCCTGTGGAAATAGATTATCTGAATTTTAATAAAGCTTTTGATAAGGTTCCATGTGATATTCTTGTTGACAAGTTGGTAAAATGTGGTATGGATCCTGATCCTGTCAGATGGATCAATAACTGGTTGACAGATGGTACCCAAAGTGTGCTTGTTAATGGTTCAGCATCCTCTTGGAAAGGAGTGACTAGTGGAGTGCCCCAGGGATCTGTCCTGGGGCCTGTGTTGTTCAACATACTTATAAATGATTTGGATGAGGGATTAAAGGGGATACTTATTAAATTTGGAGATAATGCTAAACTGGGAGGGGTAGCAAGCACAACAGAAGCTAGAATCAGGATCTTGATAGGCTTGAGAAGTGGGCTAAACTAAATAAAAAATGAAATTTAATAGGTACAAATGTAAAGTTCTGCATTTAGGTAGGAGAAACCATACACACCAATATAGGATGTGGGAGACTTGTCTTGGCTTAGTATATGCAAAAAAGATCTAGGAGTCTTAGTAGACCATACATTTAACATGAGTCAGCAGTGTGACCCGGGCACTAAAAAGGGATCACCAGATTGTCGGGGGCTAAAAAGGGATCACCAGATTGTTGGAGTGCATGAAGTGTGTCAAACAGTCAATGAGCAAGTAAAAAAAGACTTTCACCAACTTCCTCCAACAGCTTCTTCTAGCTACATCTCTTGGCAATTTGTACAGCTTGTGTAGTGGTTAAAAGGTGCGGCTTCTAATGTTGTGAGCTGGATTTGATTCCCTGCTCCTCCACATGCTGGGTGACAATTGGCCAGCTTGATGACCTTGAGCTAGTTGCAGTCCTGTTACAACTGTTCTCACAGAGCAGTTTCTCTCAGATGTCTCAGCCTCACCTACTTCACAGGATGTCTGTTGTAGAGAGAGGAAGCTCATTGTGATTCATCAAGTTCACAAACTTGACTTTATGAACCAGACATTATTGAAAATTCATGGCAACCAGTTTCTGCCCACCCCTAATTGTAAATGTTTTAAGTCTCCTTAAGAGAGAAAAGTGGGGTATAAAAACCTATTTTTCTTCTTCTTTAATCTTTACTCTTTTGGGAAGTATTTTACGTAAGCTTTTCTGAATTAAGGCAGTATAAAAATTTCAGCAAATAGCTGCACCTTAAAAAAAATCTGCAAACTACTCTTCTTTTTTTCTTTGTTTGTGGAATCTGCTTCTGGGTTGTTGGTTCAGAGGCACTAATGTGTATGAGCCTGGAATATTCTAGCAAAAAACAGCTTCTGCAATTACCAAATGCCTGAGCTGCACTTCAACATTTAATTACCCTCAAACACCATAAACTGCCTCATATATTTCTCCACCATGAGCATTATACCTTAATCAAACAGGATTAATAAGTTTTAGAGATATTACCTGTTTATATATGAATATGAGAATGAAGACAGTGATGCAGTGGCAATGTACATTACCGTATGCATTATTTGTTTATTTTGGTTTAAAAGTTCTGAAAATGAACAGCAACAATATTTGTAAAAATTACGTTAAAATAATTGTTGGATCCAACAAATTTTTCTAGAGCTGAAAAAGGGTTCCTCTTTGACACTAAAATGTCTTGGCTGGGGATTATGGATCTGCATGAGTGGCTGAGGAAAGACAAGAATTGTTTGAATTCAACTGTTTAAGTATAGCTTCTAAGGACTCCTTTGGACATTCTTCAGAAATTGTTTTTCCTGTAATGTGTACTTACAGCATCAATTAATAACCTTCATTTTTTCAAGATAAGTACAGTGTTGTTCTGAGCAGAAGTACATCCTTCTTAGCTCACTGATTCCAATAAGCTCAATGTATTTAGTGTTGCACAGTTAATAGGAGTCATCATCACCAGAATGTGGCTCATACTTATTGTCAGCCATGGTGACACTGACAGTTTGTTCTTCACATTCCCACCCTTCAGATCAGCCATACACTCGACTTGATCATTGGGGCAAGGATAGAAGTGGATCTGATGGTAGTTAATGTCATTCCACTACACCCTGAAGTCCCAGTTATGAATTCTGCCCCCTCCTCAGTTGGGTGGAGGACATATTTTTGCCTGCCTACAGAGATTTATGGATCCAATAGGATTCCTGAATGCTCTATGGAACTCAATGCCTTGTAGTGACTCATTAGCAGCTGTGGTGGTGGATTTGCATTTCTGTTTTTTGGCTGCTATTTATTGACATGATTGCTCCCCGTCCTTTACGTAAGAAATGATTGCTGGGCCCATGGTACCCGGCCAGTTACTGCCCCATGTCACATCTTGGGAAAGGTAATTGAAAGGGCTGTCATGGACCAACTCCTGGCATTCTTGGATGAAACTTCGGTGCTTGATCTTTTTTTTTTTTTAAGATTTTTATTTTTATTTTCCAAGATTAAAGATAATAGAATACATGTAATCTACATTATTAATACAGAAAAGAGAAAGGTTATGCTCTTCATTTAATACATTTAGTTCCCCGTTTCAATCTCCTTTTGTATTATTTTCTTAGATAGTTCAGGTAAGGGCTCCATTGTTCTTGAAAAGCCTCTTCTGTTCTTCCGTTGACTATCAGTGTCAGTTTAGCCATCTTGGCAAAGTCAGCTAATTTATTCAGCCAGTCTTCTATCGAGGGTAGTTCTTGCGTTTTCCATTTCTTGGCCAATTCTAGTCTTGCTGCCGTTGTCGCGTAGAAGAATAAACTTTGTGTGTGGGTTGGGAGGCACTGCGGAGGAACACTTAATAACATAGCTTCAGCTTTCATAGGAAATCTAAGACCCCACATTTTCTGCATAACTTCGGTGCTTGATCTGTTCCAGTCTGGCTTTTGACCTGGCCACGGGATGGAGATGGTGTTAATTGCCCTAATGGATGGTCTCCAGGTTTGGCTGGATCGAGGTGGTTCAGCACTTCTCGTGTTGTTACATCTGTTGGCAGAATTTGATGTTGTTGACCACAAGTTGCTTGCCCACCGCCTCACTGGGGCTGGAATATGAGGGTCTGCCTTACAGTGGCTGATCTCTTTTCTCCAGAACTGGAGACAGAATGTTGCTGTGAGGGAAAATCAACAGCAATATTACTAACTTGCGTGTGGAGTGCTAAAGGGACACTACTCTCCCCCACAGTGTTCAACATCTACATGTAACATCTGGCCCCGCTGGCCTGGGGTTTGGGGCTAGGTTGTATGTTGATGACTCCTTATGGACAACCACCCTGACTCCCCTCTGGATACATTTGCCAGTTGTTTGGAAGCGGTGATGGTCTGGCTCAAGGTCTGAAACTCAACACTCCCAAGACAGAGATTCTGTGGCTAAGTAAGAAGGGATCAGAACAAGAAGCGTGTCTTCCCTGTCTGGACAGGGTGCAGTTAGAGATCCCTGCCTGGACGGGGTGCAGTTAGTGTTCCTAGATCCCTTGCACACACCTCACTTGCGTGGGGGTCTTCTCTTTTACTTCCTGAAATGCTGGCCATCTCCTCTTCAACTCCTGCTTCTGCAGACCTCTTCAAGACTGGTAATTATCACCAATCCTTCCAATGCTTGCTCTTTTCCTCCTTGTGTTTCCTAGTTTGCTCTATGTGTTTGCTGTATATTCTCTGGGATTATTCAGTATTCTTTTTGTTCTAATTTAAACCTTTCCCTTAAATAATAGCCTGGTTATTTCTGAGAGTTTTCATAGGGGAAAATCCCCATTTATATAGGTTGAGATTCCTTTTTCCTGCCTCTTTCTCTGTTTCCAAGCTAATTTCCCCAAACTAAGTGGAGACTGCTTATTTTGATTAAAATTTATGGCACCTCAGGTAAAATGATTATGGTTTAAGTAAATGAGATGTGCAGACTTATATGATTAGACCATCCTAGTAATTATTATTACAGCCTGATTTGGATTGGGTGGTGATTTAATCCTTCAACAAAAGATGGTTTCATGTGCGATAGTGCCTGTCCCCATGTTGTTATTGCCCATGGAAGACAAGAACCCTCTTTTGGTTTTCCTGCAGGAGAAAGTGGGTTTGAAAGGAGAAAAGCACGTAGAGCTTCCTTTGAAGCTCTGACTTGGGGGGGGGGGGGTCCACTGCAGTTTTGAAAAAATGCTTGGAAAATCCAGTCAGAGAAGTCCACTTCCAGATGAGGATTAAAATAAGGGAGCTTTGTGCAATCACCTTAGATGGAATGGGTGGCTGTTAAACAAGTAATCTCATGGTTTTCCAGGTTGGCATTATAGGGTTTTCAAGGCAAGAGATGTACAGCGTTGTTTCCAACCCCATGGATATTAGGGTGTAAAAAGGTGTGTAATTGTGGTAGCCCAAAGATTGGGTGGGGGGGGGGTAGAATTTTATGTCTATGGACAAGCTTCTTCCTAAAATGTGTGAAAGTTTCTTTAAGTTTTGTGCCCTGAAATATGTTTAGGCTTTCACAACAAACATGGTACTATTTTTTTCCTATGACAATTTTAACACCAAATGACAATCAAAATGGTATTGTACATACTTATCAACATAATAGTAGATTATGTCAAAAACCCTGACAATTTATAATTATGCTGAAAAGTTGCAATTGTATTACTGAATGCTAATTTTATTCTGGTATGTTGATCTATGCATTTGAGGATTGAGTCCAATTGTGAAAACATTCTAATTTGCAATTACAATTGTTAAGTAATTTCAACTTTCCTATATTTTAAGCATACTTTCCCTGAAAAAAACAGTAAGGGGAAAAAGCTACTGGTGTCTGGTTGTACATCATAATTTTTTTTTAATTGTCAAAACAGTATGTGGGTATAACTTTACATAACTTTGATTCTCCTGCTTCATAACATCAGATAATGTTAAGTAAAATTATACTTTAAAATTACAACTTTTAGAACATTTAAACTAATATCTTAAAATGGTAGGAATAAAATATATTGGAAACAGAGAAGAAGAGAAATGAGAAAATTTGTACAATGTAATAACCCTATCCACTAAACTATAATGGTAACAATTTCTTTTATAAAGTGAGAATGCTATATGTTCGATTTCCTCCTCTCTAATACGGTTACATAGTAACTCCAGCAAAATGACAATTCTGTAGGGCAGGATTACCTCTCATTAGGTACCTTTCTAAGTCTAGTTACTATATTATAATCTTTTAATGCTCCAGACAGTGAAGCATATTTACTTACAGGTTTATAAACGTTTGATTCTGGAGGATTTTGGCACGTTGCCATTAATTACATGAGTTCATTTTAGAAGGCATTTCATCTAGTGCCTCTGAAGTGATATCAAGATTATTAAATGCTTTCAGATGAAGTACTTTTTACTGTTCGTAGAGCACAATTCCTCATTTTTTTCCTAGCTTGTTTCAGAGCTATGAGTAGCTTTAGACATGGTACTGTCATGGATTGAACAAGAAGTGCCCAGACAAAAGTTTAATTTTGGGCATGATAATATTACAGAGGAACAGAAAGAACAAGGTATTTGAAGTCTTGTTTTCTTTAGTGATGTTGTCATATCCAAAACTGCTTGAATTGTGTTATGCTCCTGTAACCATTGAAAGTAATTCCCAATTTATACATCTGGAATGCTACAATTACCAACAGTGAGTAAAACAAATGCTGTCCTGATTCTCTGATCACCTGAATATCTGAGAATGGCTTTTATAGAGAATAAAATAAAATGTCACAAAAAATCTTTTAAAATTGTTTTCATCAAATGCATGTTCAAATGATCTAATATGAAATCCATTTGCATATTTCCTTTTTAAATTTTGGAACTCAAAACTTTGCATGACAAGATTTCATTAAGTTTTGTTTAACTGTTTAGTTTTTGAAATAAATTCCAGATTTTGGTGTATGTTTGTAAGAGAAAGAGATCGAAGTCTGAGCTGTTATTTCACTACTGGTGAGAATCTGTATATTGTGTCGGAAGCAAGCATGAAAGTGGAAGAGCCACATCAACCCAGGATGACCACATTCTACATTTTGGGAATATGCAGCTATTAGACAGGGTTGAGGCAGCTTAGATAATAAATGGGGATAATAAAGACCATCACTAGAAATAACTATTTCAAGTTGAGGCTAATGTGCAATGAATATTACTTCCCTGGGCAACCCCTGGGAAACATAGCTTCTACCTGCCACAGGTATACAACCAGTCTGATATCTTCAAGTCCCAAAGAAGCCTTTTTAAAAAGCCTAACATAATGGTTACAACTGGAATCTATCTGAACATACTATTAGTACTATACAGTCCTAGCTTTTTCGACTCCATTTTCAAATAATAGGCATCTTCCACATTGCCCATCTAGCTCAGCCCATAGTCTTCCAGCCTCTCACCTTTCTGTAGAGCAGTGATCCTTAAAATTCCCGGCCCCAAGGAAGCCCGCCTGGCCTCGACTAGGGCCAGGGCCTTTTCACCTGGTGGAATGAGCTCCCGGAAGAGCTGAGGGCCCTGCGGGAATTACCAGCATTCCGCAGGGCCTGTAAGACGGAGCTCTTCCACCAGGCTTATAACTGAGGCCGGGCGGAAAGAAGATCAGCCCCCCCCTCACAAACTGGCGGTAGAGAGCGTCACCCCCCTCCGTAGTTGAGGATGCGGAGAGCACATGAGTAGATTACGCCATCGCTGTTGCCATTACTGTAAATTATCGGTTTTTATTGTCATTTTATGGTTTAGGGGACGGGGTTATGTAAGCCGCCTCGAGCCTTCGGGGGGAGGCGGGGTATAAATATAAATATAATAATATAATAATAATAAAAATGATCTCCATCTGCACCATGACACCCACTGACACCTTTCCTGGAGTCCATAAAGTGTTTTCAGAAAGTGGATAGGGTCAAGTGGTTTTTTTTTTCCAGAAGGTCTTCTGAGTTTATTTTCTGGACTGGAAACTGTGAGATGCTGCAAGTTAAGACAAATTCAGTACATGGTGGATGGGCCCTCATATTTTTCATCAGAAAGGGGATGCTAAAGTCATAAGCAAGATTGGAACCCATGACAAAAATATCAGAGTTTTTGGCACTCTATTCTCAGAAAACAGAAGTCATTTAGAAGAAGAGTTGGTTCTTATATGCTGTTTTTCTCTACCCAAAGTGGCTTACAATCACCTTCCCTTTCCTCTCCCCACAACAGACAGTTTTCTCAGTGCTGTGGCAAGCCCAAGGTCACCCAGCTGGTTGCATGTGGGGTAATGCAGATTCAAACCCGGTTCGCCAGATTAGAAATCCGCACTCCTAGCCACTACACCAAGCTAGATAAATTGAGTTTATAATGTGGTGTGTGCTAGCAAGCAATCTGTGGTATAGCCTAGACAAAATAATAGTTCTGGAATTTTAAAAAAATCGAACATGTTATTTTTAGGATGTATAATCAACAAATGTAAATTTGATCAAATGATGGAGGCAAATAGCCAGTTCTCCTGTACTTAAATAATTGGCTCTTCATATTACCCCCACTATCTTTCAGAATCTTATTACCACCCTCCTCCAGTTTGGTGTGGGCAAAGCAGAAAATAGCC
This sequence comes from Paroedura picta, assembly GCF_049243985.1. Lineage (NCBI taxonomy): Eukaryota > Metazoa > Chordata > Lepidosauria > Squamata > Gekkonidae > Paroedura > Paroedura picta. The sequence continues at coordinate 71,583,118 of NC_135373.1, read as the reverse complement.
ATGTATATTCCCTTCAGAATCCTTTCTCTCACTTTTTAAGGCAAATACACTGCTGTAGGGCCCTCTTAAGGAATCTGATTATTCTCTGTGACAACGCTCATAGTCTAAAGTGACCAGAGTTGAAGGGAGGTAAGGCAGAAGGTGCTGGTGACGGCACCCCTCCCTCCCTCCCTCCAACTGGGCTCACCGTTGCCTCCCGAGCGCGTCTCCCACGAGCCCGTCAGATTCCTGCCTGTGCGGTCGGCGCAGGTCAGATGGGGGCTGAGGGTGGGCCTCTGCCTGGCGCGCATGCGGGGGGCTGGGCTGCGGCAACCAAGCAACCCAGGCTCCACCAACCAATCTCTGGGAGCTCCCCCATCTGGATCTGGAAACTGCAAGAGGCAGGCGGTGGCAGGGAGCTTTCATGGTCTGTTGGGAAATGAAAGGAAGAATTTGGGAAAATAGATTGCATTCTTGGCTGAGGCTATCAACATGGCAGGGAGGAAGTGGAACATTTTGACACTCCGCTGGGACGTGGGACTTTTCCGCCAAAGGCATGAGTGTCCCGTTATTATCAGGACACCTGGTCACCTTATCATAGTCTCATCAGGTATTAACTCTTCTGGAATCAATTTTGAAGCTAGCTGGAATCTCAGCAGTGAACTGCTCAGATTAGGTCCCTGGTATATGGGTTCTAATTCTCCAGTAAGCTCTTCCTGGGGGACCTCTCCTCAAACTGACCCCATTACTTAGTGTCTGTGAAATCCATTGATGCAACTGGATTGTGTTTATCTGGGGTGGCCACTTTTCTCTAAATGTTTTTTGCGATACAGCCCTCTGATGTAGCATGATTATGACTGCTGGAACACAGGCTTTGCTGAGAAGTTCATACCAGACTCCTAGCCGTTGCTTTAAAAACAAACAATAACAACAACAACAAAACCTCTTGCAATCCATGGAGTTCTTCAAGACCATCATAATGTCTTTTCATGGATGTTCACCCTTGGCCTTAGGTCAAGGAATACACTTCCCAAGAGGCATTATCTAGAATGGCATAGAATCATCCAGCAGTATTAGGCAAATAATCCAATTTACCTTGCCTCCATTTTATCCTCATAAAAACCTGTGATGCCTCTCTTTCCCTCAAAGATTGTACAGTGACCATAGGGCCTATCCAATTTCTACTGAAATGGCATCCATGACAAGACCCATAAAATGTTGACAATGAAGAAGAAGAACAAGGAGAGTTGGCTATTGACTGCTGGAAGGAGTCCCAAAGTGGTTTACAATCTCCTTCCCTTCCACTTCCCACAACAGACATCCTGTGAGGTAGGTGAGGCTGAGAGAGCTCTGACAGGACTGCTTGGTTAGAACAACACTATCAGGGATGTGATGAGCCCAAGGTCACCCAGTTGGCTGCTTGTGGAGGAGTGGAGAATCAAACCTGGTTTGCCAGATTAGAAGCTGCCACTCTTAACCACTACACCATGCCGGGTCTCCAAAGGACACCATTGGAATAGAATTCATAAAGGCACCATTTTGGCTTCTTCCTTCCAACATGGGACAGGTAAAGGTAATTTCCATTTATTTCTCAAATCCCTGGTTTCCCCACTTCTTTCCTTTACTCTGCTGATCCATTCTTTTAGATCCACAGATATCATTCCTGGTTCTTCCCAAAACATGTGACCAAATTGCTCACACAAATCAACACTACATATTGTAAACAAGGAATAGTGGTCATCATTGGCTTTACAGGAAGCACTACAGCTAATCTAAAAGGCTGAACTTTAGTTCCTTGAATTGGACAGATTCTGCAACACTTCTGCTTGGGAAAATCCAGTTCTATTCTCAGAACTTTTGAAAACCTCCCAAGTTCATGTTATTTTGGAACCCAACTTTGGAAACCATTCCTCTGAATTTTGACCTTTATCAAAGAATATATCAGCAATGCAGATGATACTTAAAAATATTTCACAATATATAATGGCCCACTGAATTCTTAAAATGTGTGGCTTATTTTTCCCCTTCTGAATTGTTCAGGCAGTAGGAAACACAAATCCACAAAATGGCAGAAGCATAAGGTGAAGCATGAGTGAACAGCTTGTGTGTGTGTGTGTGTGTGTGTGTGTGTATTAACCACCTTTTTTTAAAAGAAAAAGATTTTACTGTGGATTCAATATTATGGATTCATAATATGCAAACGCATTCTGCTTTTAATACACATTCAAGGCATACATGTTAATAGTTCCAAAGGAGCTGTTACAAGATATGCTTTGAATATGTATTAGGAACTGTACACAATGTGTAACTAAGACCATTTTGTATTATGAATCCATAATGCAGAATGTGTAATACAGTATAATAGCTTAAAAGGAACTATCATGATGTATGTTATGAATATCTATTAAAAACAACATATACAAAACTCTTGACTAAATTGTATAGGTTCATTTATTTGACCTCCTAACCAATGTAACGGGATAATATTTTTCACTATAAAGATCAGAGAAATATTTTAGATACTCTTTTTTACATTTTAGGAGGGGATGGATATCATTTTGTATTGTAATCATATTTGCAGTGGTCTGTCTGTCCCTTTTAATTGACAAGTTGTTATTTTGATGTTGTCAAGTGAATGCAGTATATTTTTATGTATGGTTACAACACTGCACATGTAAAATATAGATTTCAGGTGACACTGGGCTGAAATGCTGCTTGCGTACCAAATGAAATACCATAATCTGGAAAATCTCATTTCCCCCCTTCCCAGTAGTATTTTACCTATTATATGTACAAATAACATCTAAAATTACTATAATTGAAATACACTAGTGTGATACAATTGTTTCCATTTATTCAGTTTGTTTGCTCTGTGCATCTGATAGCACTTTTTGTACTGCTGATATTACTATTTGCTGATGGTGATTGGTACTTTCTCATACACTTCCTCCTCCATTAGCAATTTCATGCTGTTGCCATTCAATCTGCTTTGCTGGAAATCTGCTTATAAACAAAGGTTACTCAGAAAGTCTCTGAGCATGTTTCTAAAGGCTTTACAAATTAATATGTAATATTTGATGGCATTGTTTAGATAGCTGAGCATTATTTGTAGAATGCACGTTATAATTTTATTTGTATTTGTATCATGCCCTGTAAAGTTTGGTTCCAAGAGGACATTGTGGTACAGCTTGATTTATTTACCATCAGTGCATTTTCAAATATATTAGTGAAAGCATAACAAATTACTAGTTGATGTCTTGTTCTGATGACTTGTACATTTGCTATTTCATCCTAAGATCCTTCCTTTCTGATTCTAAACAAAAAAAGGATGGGGACATGCCACTGCATTGACTTGATGGAATTTACTTCCTAGTAGGTATTTTGTAGGTAAGCAGACAGAATCTCAGAGGACCTGATTTCCCTACATTTAGCTTTTCAGTTGATGGGCCAGTCCTTATTTCTCATCTTAAATTACCTTACAGAGTTGTTGTTAGAAGTTGGAGGAGATGCTCTGCTTATTACCCTGAGCTCCTTGACAGACATGTGGGATACAAATGTGAGAAATGAAATCAGAAAAAGTATGATGCACATAGAGATCATTATTAACCAGGGCACATGATCCCACCCCTGGATGTTATTTTGGTTTGGTCTAGGTTGTCTGATAGAGGTCCCACAAGGAAACTTTATTCAGGGATCTATAGTGGTTCTCAGTAACTCCAGAAAAGATTATGTTACCCTTAAATTTTATGCATGGTGTAGAAGACAGAATTTAGGCACCTTGCCACCTTTTAAAAGTGTCACTCTACACAAAGAGTAACTCATGTTTAATATGATGATGACAGGAGCCATTTAGTTGTGTCTGACTCTTGGTGATCCTATGGCTCAATTGTCTCCATATCTTCTAATCTTGCTTAATATACTCAGACTATTGATTGAGTGATTCTTCTTCAGCCTCATGTTCTGCAAATAAAATATTTATATTTTATTTATTATTGCATTTTTATACCACCCTTCCAAGGAGCTCAGGGCGGTTGCTTTTCTAGGCGATGGTGCTTGACCAAAAATTTCAGTCTGGTCCACATAGCCATATTCTCAGCCTGTTCGTTGACCATTCCTATGTTTTATAAGTAGCCTATATAGTTTAACCAATGAGTGGTAACAAGTTGTGGATCCACAAGGTCTTTCAAGGGGCATCTTATTGACCCCTCCACCACTATCTTCTCTTTCCCTTTCCTGAAAGCCCTTATAGCCTTTCCCTCTTTCCTGCCTTCTTCTCTCCATCCCTAACTCTTGTAAGGACCGAGCCCCTTCACCCAGCAGAGACTCCTGTGCCCCACCTCTTATTTTAGAGCAGGGTTTCACAACTGGGATTCACAAAACCCTTCAATTTCCTGATGGCACCTAAGAGTTTTTGTGAGAACAGGGGGGAAAAATTGTTAAAAATAGTTTTTACAAATGTTTAACAGATTTTTAAAAATGTGCTGTGAAATGACCATATATGGTAATGCTAGCTTACCTTCCCTCTCACAATGGCCAGTGATTGGCCTGGAGAGGGTGGGAAGGGGAGAGGCCTCAGCCAAAAGCATCCTTTCTAGCTGATGCTTGTTGTACATGAAGTGACTGGATTCCAGAGAGGTAGTGTTTTTTTTTTTTTTTAACTTACTCTTATTGGTGTATGTGTGTTTGTGCAAGCCTTTGCAGCTTCGCCAGCAGGCCTTTTAGACTGTCTATAAATGAAGAACCTCATGCCATAGCAAATTGTTCCTCAGATCTCTGGTCCAAATCTCTGGTTTCCTGCTGAGAACCCCGCTGTACCCCCTTGTCCAGTTAGTCAGGAGTTTCAGGCTAGCTGAAGCTGAGTCAGCTAAAGTTGAATCCAGATAAGATGGACGTCCTCTGTCTTGGTCAACATACCCCAGGATAGCCAGGACTGCTCCTGGCTCTTGACGGGGGTCCATCTAACAACTCCAGTGACAAGAGCCTGGATGTGATCCTGGATGCCTTACTAGCTGTGAGTATTTTAATCTTGTGAGTTGCTCCGAGAAATCAGGGAAAGGCAGCATATAAATACAATAACAAGAACAATATACGTATCCCCACATTTGGGCATATAGAGAATTAACAATATTGATGGTTAGGAGATGACCTTCCAATTGCTGTGTCTGACCTAGAGTTGGGTGCTTCGGCATCTGAAGTGTCCATTTCCGCCCGAAGCAGCCAGCGCCGCAGCATGTGGGGGAGGGGAGATTCGGACGCTGGCGTGCCGATTGATGCACATGCACAGGTCCAGAGCCCCCATGCTGCAGGGTGCTTCGGGGAGGGGCAGCTGATTCAGATGCCAAAGCGCCCAACTCTAGTTTGAACCCTTTTGCCCATTAGAGTTTGAAAAAATAATACTTCCCCAGCTAAAGCGAATATATGTGTGTGGCCATAGACATGGTACAAAGAGAACAGAAAAATGTGAATGTTGACATTTTGAATTCAGGTAGAACAGGGATAAGAAGACGTGTGAGTTTGCTTAAAGAAGAAGCACCTTGTGATGCACGGTCTCTGGGGATTTGTTGTGAAACAGGTGATCTGGTACTGCCCTGTACTAAATACACATTTATGCTCTACTTGTACATGTATAACTTATGAAAATATTATAAAAAGGCAATCAGTCTCCATATCCAGATCTCTTTTACATAGCGAAAACTAAACCCAATAGGATTGCCCACTTGGGGAAGGGGAGGGGGATGAGCATGTAACAATGCCATGATGGAGGAGTGAGGTCAAACAGACAATGAGGTTACAAACTTAGGGCCGTTCCGCATTCATCCAAAATAGCACAATAGTTACTATTTGAAATTGCTACAGTTTTGCCGTTACGCACAACGTCGTTGACAATCTGCAACACTCCTGAAACCGATCCGCAAAAAGCGCTTCGTTGTAGCGCTTTCAGGGAAATCCCAAAAAGTGGATTCACCCTCCGGAAAGCGCTACACTCCTGCAACCAATCTGCAACACTAGCAGGAAAGTTCTGTGCGTTACCATTGTTGCGGTTTCTGCAAAGTCCCGCCCCCTGGCTCTCTCCTCTGATCTTCCGGCGAAGTGATCGCCATTTTTTTTTCTCCAAGCGAGCGGAGATCAACGCACCGGCAAGCCTTCGTTTACCCAGTGAGGCTTCCCCGGCTGCAGTCCCTCTGTTTAAAGTCACCAAGCACAAGCATCGCAGAGGCCCGTTTGCTGGTTTATTTTCACTTTATTTTTCACACTGTTTTCGGCTGAAAATCACGCCCGTGAGGGGGGGGGATTTTTTTTTTCACTCGGGGGGAGCGTGGCAATGATGAAACGGCAGCTCAAACGTCACCTGCTAGCTGGATGGGTGTCTCCGTTGCAACGAATCAACGCAGATTCGTTGCAACGGGTGTTTTTTTTTTTAAAAAAAACCTTCCTTAAAGGGAAAGGGGCTGTTTGGGAGCATGATAACAGCCGCCCATTGGCTGCTTGACGGCCAGGGGCGGGACACAGCTCAGCAATAGTGCTTCCTTTCTAGTGATTTTTGCCGAGACCGGAACCCTGTGGGAAACGATAGAAACGCAACTGGATTCCACTACAAAGGCAGGTATGCATAACGACGCATTCCAATATTTAAAATGGCGATTTTTCATTCAGCAAACAATTTGCTACATGGATCCCGGTGCGGAATGGCCCTTAATTTTCTTTCCAGGTTTTAAGTTATAGAAGGGCTTGCTAGCACAAAACAGTAAATGAGAAATGCACACTCCCTTAGGAGATTAAAAATGAACCAAGCTAGAAGACAGGTTTGCATCACCAACCCAAAACCTTAAAAAGTAGGCAACGAAAAAGTAAAGCCATGCAATCATTATATTAGCAAGACTAGATGTTATTATTGAGGAATAATCAAACAGCTCATAGTATTGCCTAATAGTTTGAGGGCCTGGTACTGTTTGTCATGGGGCCAAATTCTGTATCCATAAACAGGATAATTTATTTATTATTTATTATATTTATATACCACCCTCCCCGAGGGCTCAGGGCAGTTTACAGAAAACAGGGAAGGATACAATTAACACATGGTAACAGGTAACAGTAACAGCAGTAATATTATAACAACTAGTAATTAAGCCCGCTGCACTCTGAATGCAGCGGGCGCTAGCGGGGCTCGGGAGTCTCCGGGGCCGGTGCGGGCATGGGGTGGCACGTGAGCCGGTTTCGGCTCATCCTGGCCCCCCCCCGCGGCGCGGCCTACCTGGGCTCGTGTTGTCGCTGGAGGCAAGGCCGCAGCGGTGAGGTGAGGCGGCGACCTGCCCTGTCAGATTCGAGCCAGGTAATGGCGGCGGCCGGGCAGCTGCGGGTCAGCAGGAAGAGAAGCGGGTCTCCCGATTAGTCAGGCTTCACGCCTCCCGATTAGTCAGTCTGGCAGCAAGGGACCAATTGGCCCGTTGCTGCCGGACTGACAATCGGAGGGCCCAATTGGCAGGCACTTTGCTCCTGCCGATTGGGCCCTCCGATTGTCAGTCGGGGGGAAGGGGCCTATCGGCACCCTTCCGCATCACGGACAGGGCCCACCCTCGGGGCCCTTAACAAATTATTTAATCCGCTCTGCTAGGTGCGGTTAAAGATAATAATTTAACATGATAATTACAATAATACCATAAAATAGAGTCTCGGCTCAACTCTTACTGGACCCTGTGGGCAACTGATTAATGTTGGTCGTAGAGGGGTGGGGAGCTCGAGGGCCAACTGGTTTGGTCAACCTCAACCAAATGCCTGGCGGAGGAGATCCCTTTTGCAGGCCCTGTGGAACTGTTTAGGTTCTGTCAGGGCCCTGATCTCCTCTGGGAGCTCGTTCCACCAGGTGGGGGCCAGAATGGAGAAAGCTCTGGCCCTGGTTGAAGTCAAGTGGGCTTCCTTGGGGCCAGGGACCACCAGGAGGTTGGATGTAGTAGAGCGCAGGGCTCTCTGAGGAGTATAGGTGGAGAGGCGGTCCCTCAGGTATACTGGGCCCAGACCGTGTATGGGCTTAAAGGTCATAACCAACACCTTAAGCCTGATCCGGAATTCAACTGGGAGCCAGCGCAGCTGTGGGAGGATGGGCCGGATGTGGGACCTCCGAGGTGTTGCTGTGAGGACCCTGGCAGCCGCGTTCTGGACTAGTTGCAGTTTCTGGATCAAGGATAAGGGTAGGCCAGCGTAGAGAATTGATAACATGTCCCACTCTGCATGGAGAAATTTACTTCTGGGCATCTAAATTTAATTGCACAAATAATATAGAGCAAATATTCAAGCAATATCTGGATTTGGACCAATATAGTATAAAAATAGCTGGAAACAAACTTGTGAGTTACAAAAAACAAGGTGTGAAGAAATGCATTTTTTTCTTTGGAGGTTTGAACTGAACTGCAGCCTCCCTCCCCAAACTCACCCATTTACACCTACTTAAGATACACTTCATGAGTGACTGTTCTCCATTTTTTTGAAATAGGGGAAAATTCTGAGTGAATTGGTGCCATTTATTTAAATTATTGGAATAGTATTTTAAAAAACCTTCAGTCTAACTTTTAAAAGTGTTTCTCTCTGAGCATACAACAAGCAGGTAGGGGGTAGTCAGGTCAATTGCTTTCCAGGCTCACTTCAGCTACCTTTTAAGAAATGCTAATAGGTCTAGCAAGAGACAATGGGATGGTCAAGCTCTCCCCACCACCACCACCACAGAAATTTGGAGGAATTAAGAAAAGCTATTTTTTTGTGTGCAGCTTGTTACTACCCAAAGGAGTATCAAATCTTACAATCACCTACCCTTTATCTGTCCATAGACACCCTGTGAGTTAGGTGAGGCTGAGAGAGTGGCCCAAGTTCTGACTGGCCCAAGTTCACCCAGCTAGCTGCTTGTGGTTACCCAGATAAGACACCACCACTCTTTAGAAAACCAAATTGGCTCTCAGACTAGAAATACTACAAAGCCAGCATGGTGTATTGGTTAAGAGCAGTGGACCCTAATCTGGAGAACTGAGTTTGATTTTCACATCCTCAATATGAAGTCAGCTAGGTGACCTTGGGTCACAGTTCTGTTAGAGCTCTCTCAGCCACACCTACCTCACAGGGTGTCTGTTGTGGGGAGAGTAAGGAAAAGTGATTGCAAGCACTTTGAGACTCCTTGAGGTAGTGAAAAGTGGGGTATAAAGGCCAAGTCTTCCTCCTTCTTCTGGAAGAAACTCCTGGAGATTTCAGGGACAGTTTCTTTAAAATGTCCTTTTAGGTCCGGCCTCTCTCCTGCCTACGGTGTCCCAGGAGGGACAGAAAAATGCCCTGTTTAGCTTTGCCGGCATCACAGAGCTAAATGGGGCATTTTTCACCTTCCACGAAGGTGGGATTGCATTGGCACCCAATCTCACCCGTGTGGAAGTAACCCCTTGCCCCTCCTTCCCTGCCACTGTGGCAAAACCTTTCCATCCCAGAGTGATTTGCACACATAACTACAGGGTGGGCCATGTGGACTGGGGAAAATCTTCCTCCGTCAGCACATCAGAAGCTGCAGGGCAAATTGCCCCCACTGCACAAAACTGGCACTAGTCTAGTGTGGCCACTGGTGTGCATAATGGGTCCCAGTGTTGGAGGGTAGAACAGGGATTGCAAGTCAGAGCATGCCCGTTCTGCCACTCAAGTAACTGTGATAAACCTTTCTAAACTTTTTGCATGTTTCCCAAATTTGACCACATGTTTAGTCACAGTTAAATGCATACAAATCCCATTGATATCAATAGGACATGTGCATAGTTTCAAGGGCTGTGGCTTGCTTCATCCTTATATTGGAGTTTGGGCCCTGCAACTATAGAATAGCAAACACAGTCCATCCTATTGAGAGAGATAATCACAGTGCCACTAAATTCATAAAGTGTGTACTGCATAGATAAGGCTTTTGAAACTTGACATCATATATACTGTATGAGTCTCTTGCAGCTCGCACTGTGTTTTTAATTTATGTTCAGTGCTGATCTGATCCAAATGCTACTCTACTAATATATGATGTAGTAGATGACAGGCTGAGGTAAGAGTTTTACATAATTTATTAAAAATTGTTTCAGATGACATAATGGGTCTTTCTTGAAGATTAAAAACTCTGAAGAAATAAAATTGCATGACAGCATTTAAAAAAACTGGAAAGAAAACAGATTGAATCCTTAACTCTTCTCAACACATGTATGTACTAATGACACAAGCATGATTGTGTCATGTGGTAATCTATATCCAAGTCCAATTCTAATATTCACTTTTGTTAAGACCTATGTGTACATAAATGTCACCTTTACAATTTTTTTCTGGAGGCTACAGATTGAATGACCTGACCAGGATAGCCTATCAGATCTTGAAAGCTAAGAAAGGTTGGTCCTGGTTAGTATTTGGATAGGAACCCTCCAAGGCATATCAGTATCATGAGGAGGAGGCAGGCAATGGCAAACAGCCTCTGAGCATCTCTTGCCTTGAAAACCCTATGGAGTCACCATTAGTCTGCTGTGACTTGACAGCACTTTCCTCCACCACCACAGATTGGATGGGTCCTATGAAAGATTTACACATGTACCTCCATCCTTGTGGAGGTGCTGATTGTTTGCTTGCATTGAGGGAAGGTAACTGTATCTTCACTATCTTTTCCATGTATGCAAATATATAGCAAATGAAATAAAATCATGCAAACTATTGTACGTTCCATTGCTCTTGATGAGCATTGTTATTCTTCAGACTTTCTATAGAATCATAGAATCATAGAGTTGGAAGGGGCCATACAGGCCATCTAGTCCAACCCCCTGCTCAACGCAGGATTAGCCCTAAGCATCCTAAAGCATCCAAGAAAAGTGTGTATCCAACCTTTGCTTGAAGACTGCCAGTGAGGGGGAGCTCACCACTTCCTTAGGCAGCCTATGAAGCAACCCTTGCATAAGCTAAACCCTTGCAAGCTAAATTTTCCTTTCTACTCAAACACCATGCTTCTCTAGATCCAACCCAGCAGGTACTTCAACAACCACCCATGCCATACCTATCCTCAGCAGAATCCTTTGATGAGTTTCTCTCATGGAGTGTCTGTTGGGGGGAGTGGAAAGCGAAGGGGAATGTAAGCCGCTTTGAGACTCCTTCTGGTAGAGAAAAGCGGCATATAAGAACTCTTTTTCTATTGTAAACCCAACAATTGGAATTCCTTTTCATAGACTTCCTCTGCCTGTTATGGTGGTAGTGGTGGCAGAGAGGCTGTATTTAGTTGCTCTGGCTTGACAGTTAATAAAAGGGTCTCTAGCAGAAATTCTCTCTACCAATGCTTCCTTTGTCAGACCTTACTAGATTTTTCTGCCAGCGATACCCACTGAAAAGCTAACCGTGAAAGAAAAGCCCTTTCCCTCACATTGGTTCCTAAGGGACAGAGTCCGTAGGCTGGCTCATTAGTGCCCAGTCCAACTTCTGTTTAAATTTATGATTATTATTTATTTTTAAAAAATGCCTTTGGACGCCGCTTTTTAATTCCTTTTCAAGAGATTCAGCCTCAGGAATCCACGTTTTCAGGATGCGGAAACGGTGGGGAGGAGGGAAGCAAACAGCGAGCAAAGGACCCAAATTTAGGGGAGGGCCGCGCGACTTGTGTGGAAGTTAAAGGGAGTTTCCCGCGCGGGAGGCTCGGCCTGGGCCAGGGCGATAAGCTGTCTAGGGGAGGCGGGGTGCTCTAGCTGCAGACAGCAGGAGGGAGAGAAGGAGCAGGAGGAAGAGTGGTTTGGGGACCGGCTCGGCTGCTGGGAACCTCTCGGAAAGTTTTCTTTTCCATTGAAGAAGCGAGGATTTTCAGGCTACAAGGAAATGCCAAGGTAGGGACGCCTGTTTTGCTTTCGAGAAGGAAGGCTGTTTGCAACGCTTGCCTGCTGCTTCAGACTGAAAGCTTTGGGACCCCTAGCTATCTCCTTGCTCGCCGCTTTCACCCTTGCTTGCGTGTTTGCTTGTTTTGTTTGTAAGGCGCATTTTTATCAGAGTGGGAGGAGAAAGCGGCGTTGGCTGCAGAGTTGCAACGGTTAGGGCTGTTTCTTGACGGCACATCTTTTTCAAGTTTCCATTTTACTTAAAACAAACAAACAAACCTTGTGAAGGCCTTTATGTTTTCCCACTTGTTTGCTTCCTCAGCGTCGTGCATTAAAGCTTGTCAGAAGGGAGAGAGTCAGAGCTTTGTTTCTCGGAGGAGAGAGCTGGCAGATGTCCCGAGCGAGAGAACCTCTTCCTCCAGGGCCTGAAGGGCCAGCGCATGTAGCTGAACACAGCCTTTTGATCTCACTTCCGCGAGGTACGTTGCCCGAATTTTTTTCTGCAAAAAGTATTGTCTTCGTCTCTGTGATTTCGCTTGGGAGGACGAGGGGGTGGGGGAGAAGGCTCTTTACCCCCCCTCCGCCAACCCCCCCTCTTGTTTTCATTTCTGTATCTCACGTGCTTTCAGAAAGAGATGGCTGCGACTTGTACCTGCTTTCTTGGCCGTCTGTTTATTGTTCCTTAAAAAAAATGTGCTTGCAAACGCCTCCCAAATTCCTAAGCAAGGCTGAGGCATGCAAGATCTCTCAGTACAAAAATCTCGTTCATCTTTGTAGGTCAGCTGTGGTACTTTAAAGCTCTCAGAAGGGTTAGATAATCTTGGCCTTTCTGCTCCCTCCGTAGTATATATTTAACTCCTGCTAACATGTGCTGTTTCTTTAACTTATCCTGCTATGTTAACTTTACCCTTTATCACAAGTTTTGAAGGGTAGGTCATGTGATGAAGGCTGTGCCAATGTGGAAGGCTTTGTCTTCTCTACACACAGAAAAGTTGGGTTTCCGGTACCTTTTGTTGTAAATACGAGGGAAGTTCTCATTCATTTGAAGATAACATGGTAGGACAGTTTGCAACTTTTTAATGCATTAGATGCAGGGATGGCCAAACTGTGGCTCTCCAGATGCCTATGGACTGCAATTCCCATGAGCCCCTGCCAGCATGTGCTCATGGGAATTGTAGCCCATGGGAATATGGAGAGCCACTATTTGGCCATCCTTACTCTATGGCAGGGTGGCCAAATTGTTCCTCTCTATATGCCCAGCACATGCTGCTGGATGCTCATGGGAATTGTAGTCTATGGTGGCCATCTGGAGAACCACAGTTTGGCCACCCCTGCTAGAGCATGGCCATTGGGACTTAAAGAGTACTTAGTGATGTGTACAGACTAAGTGAAATCTTTGTACAGATGTGATAAATAGTTCCACTGCTTGGCTCGTTTGGGGTTGTTGCTGAACCATTCACTCCAAAAACGAGTTTTTGTTAAACATTTTTGTAAATTGATTATTTATTGTTGTGTTGTTCTGATTTCAATTTTTAAAGATCATGTGGAAAAAACAGCAGTCAAATACTGTGTTTGCTTGTTTGGAAGGAAAACCCATACAATGAAATTCTGTTCATCATTACTTTGAAATAAACTCCACTGTGTGTTTAGAAGTATGTAAATGTGTACAGGATTGATATATACAGTATTTGCTGGCGTATAAGATTACTTTTCCCCCCTGAAAAACATGCCTCCAAGTGGGGGGGTTGTCTTATACACCGGGTGCACTTCAGTTGAGATAGACATAGTTGCCCATAGTGGCCCATAGTACTATATTTTGAGTGGAAATGTTGAGGGGTCATCTTATACGCCCAGTCGTCTTATACGCCGGCAAATACGGTATGTAATTCAGCTGTTTTCGTGTGACTGATCCGCCTCACATGAGCATGTGATGTGGTAGTGGGAAACTCACTATTTTATTTACGTTCTTTAAAGTCTATGTTTCTCACAGGAACTCATGGCAGATTACACATAGTAAGACAGTACAATTACAAAAAATGGACTTCAGAAACCAGTTTATTCGTATTTTGGAAGATGGGAACTTCCAGAAAGAACTGAAGCATAGAATAAGTATTTGCGTAACACACTAAGCGGTGCAGAATTTACATAAATAGGATCTTATTTACAATAAACTAAACACAGCAATATAGACCACAGTCCTTAATAATTTATCCAAGCTAATTTGTAAAACCAGTTTGTGCAGTGCAACCCTCTTACCTGCTAAGAAAAGTCCTTGTGAATAGTTCAGTTTTGCATAGTTTGCTGAAGACCAGGACAGTGGGAGCTTTCTTGACCTCTTTGCATAGGCCATGCGACCTTTTCAGTTATGTGGGAGGACTGCGTACTTCTGTGAGTCTGGCCTTCCACAGCTGCACTGCTCAGCAAGTAGTTTTTTTGTGTCAGTAGTTACGTGTTTACTTCAAAATCACTGTAGAATTATTTATTTAGAAGATATGTACTTCTTCCTCAATAATTATATGATGCCTCTATTTTATTTGTCCTAATGAGAACAAATAATGACAGATTGTTGTAATCTACTGTCTTGCTATTTTTCTTATCAGGTGTCTTATTCTGCTGAAGTATTGTGTAATTTTCCTTATGTAATGTCTGGTCATGATATGACACCTTAGAATGTCCAGGATGTTAGTGACTGCAGAATAGATGCTCAAGCTAGCTTTGGTGTAGTATTATGGTGGTAGAGCCAATATGGTGTAGTGATTGAGAGCATTGACCTCTGATCTGGGGAACTGGGTTTGATTCCCTACACCTCCACATGCAGCCAGGTGGGTGACCTTGGGCTAGTCTGAGTTCTTAGAGCTCTCTCAGCCCCATCTACATCACTCAGTAACTGTTATGGGGAAAGAATCAGAGAGTCAGAGTTGGAAGGGGCCATACGGGCCATCTAGTCCAACCCCCTGCACAATGTAGGATCAGCCTAAAGTATCCAATTTGAGAGCCAGTTTGGTGTAGTGGTTAGGAGTGAGGACTTCTAATCTGGCATGCTGGGTTCGCTTCTGTACTCCCCCATATGCAGCCAGCTGGGTGACCTTGGGCTCGCCACAGCACTGATAAAACTGTTCTGACCAAGCAGGAATATCAGGGCTCTCTCAGCCTCACCCCACTCACAGGGTGTCTGTTGTGGGGAGAGGAAAAGGAAGGTGATTGGAAGCCGCTTTGAGACTCCTTCTTCTGTTCCAAGTTGACCACCAGTCTCTCAGTCCCTTCTGCCCCCATATATGCCGCCCAGGTAGAGAAAAGCGGCATATAAGAACTAACTCTTATATGCAATTGTAAGTCACTTTGAGACACCTTTGGATAGTGAAAAGCAGGGTATAAAAACTGACCTTCCTTTTCTTGTTTGAATAATAACTAAGTCTGTAATAACTGGGGTCTCTGACGACTTCTAGGGCAGACCTATATAGTATGGATGGTTATGTCATGTACATGCCGATCTTGCGATATGTATGTTATCATGCAATTTTTATGACTATAAATACTTATTTGTTTGATCAAAATCAATATTATTATTGTTTATCTTTCTAAATAGAGGATGCAGAGATGAATTACAATACCAACGGATTGTGGCAGGAGATTCTGAATGTGGCCTTATTTATTTATTATTTATCATACTTATATACCGTCCTCCCCGGAGGCTCAGGGCAGTTTACATAATAACAAGGAACAATACATAAAACGGTCTATAAAAACATGCCTTTCCTGGTTGCTCTTTTTTGGGGGGGTACTCTTGGTCACCTGGACTATATTCGTGGAAGTGAGCCTAGCTAGGTGAAGTTTCCAAGTGATCTTGTTCCATATGCCTTTTGCTTTTTAAATCATGCAACTCCATTTTTGTTTACATATTTAAAGAGGATTGCAGCCAGGACATATGGTTTGATTCTGAGAATGTTGATGGCTATTGACTTTTGGGGTTGTTTGGTAGGCTGGAAGATGGCCTAGAGAAAGTTGAGCCTCAGCACGTTTAATTTAGACATGAGGCCATATCACTTTAATGGAACTTATATTCCTATTGCCATGCAATTAATACATTCACAATTAAACATGACCAGAAATACTAGTTGAATGCTAGGGTTTTTTCTCCAAAAAATCCCATCCATCAAGGAGCCACTTGCTAAAGCTGAAAGAACCAGTTTTCCCCTAGACAAATATAATAGTTTAATTAGAGTCGAAGCTGATGTAGCAGTTTATTCTGGAAATGGGATGCAGTAAGCTCTACCTGTGTATAGACTACTTCTGATCACTGAATAACGACAGTGTCTTGAAGGTTTGGTGAGATTTCTGCTGATATTCCACACTACTGATTTTAGAAACACTCCATCATAGAAGCCCACAAGGATGTCAGGTATTACAAAGTGAGCTGCAAAATTAATGATTTGTAGAGTGTCACTGAGAAACTGCAGCTGGACTTCTTGTCTGCAGTTGCAGGGGAGACTTTTGTAATGTATACTTAGTAAAAAGTAAGTAATCTGGCAAGAAGCTATGGCTTCCCCACGGCTACAAAAAAGAGAAGCATTGTGAGTAATAAGATACTGGCCTGGAATGCAGTATTTAAATAACCAAGTGGATCATTTAAACTTAGCCCTGGTTGGGATCTGGTTGCTAAGATAATGCAACAAGGAGCATAGGTGTTAGGTTTGAAATGTTAGTCATGCTGAAAAACCCAACAACCCTAGTGTGTAGTTCATAGTTTGGCAGAAGAAAGCCATATGATAGTTTAACACCTGGGAGATCGGAGTTTTAATCCCTGTTCCACTTTGGAAGCTTGCCAGGTGATCTTGGACTGCACACACTCTCAACCTAACCATAGTGGTCTTATCATGATAAAATGTAGGCGAACAATAGTGTTTTGAGTCCCCATTGTGGAGAAAAGTAGGGTGTCAATGAAGTAACATTTTAAGTAACCTGGGGTGGTACCAGCAAAATCATCTTGCATAGGTTATTGGCTGACTCAGGTGGCAGAAATTATTTTTTCTACATGAGAACTAAAAACCAGAAATCTTATAATGAAGGGCTATGTTGTGGTGTGTGTGTGTATGGGGGCAGAAGGGACTGAGAGACTGGTAGTCAACTTGGAACAGCAGTAATCTAAAAAAATCTAAATGTATCTAATATATATGAGATTATTTTGTTAATTAATTTAGTTGTTTAATTTTTAAACGCTAGATACTGAGGTGCTCAGATAGGCATATTTCATTCAGGCAGGATGCCCAATGTCTGTCTATGTAGCAGTTATTTTGATTTTCAAACAAAAAGATAAAACCACAAGCTCATCAGTGGCAGTAAAGATGTTTTTAGATGTGTGGTAGATACACATAATTCTAAGATTCTTAGTTAAAAGTAAGGGCTTCTGATGGCTTTGAGAGTAAGTGTGCATACGATTGCATCCCAGAAGGCCTCCAAAGAGTTGGAGAAAAGACAATAATGTAGAAGTAGTGATGTTCTGAATTTATTCTCAAAAGAAGCATCTGAGAAGAGCTAAGACTTCAAGGTAATGGAGAAAATGGCAATACCAAAAGTAAACAAGATTTTAGCTACATGGTACAAAGGGCAGGACATTGTCACCTGTACATTAGTAAGTAGTATCCTCAAAGTACAGCCATTTGACCTCTTTAAACAGAAAAGGCCCAGCGTCAACTGATTTCACCATTAGGGTGTTTTTTTTTACTCCAAGCACTGTAATATATTGGGATTTTAAAAAATGTTCCATAAAACTTTAGATAGAGCAACTAATCCAAATAAGTATTGAAGAGAAGGTGAAGTGTAGTTCTGAGTTAGTTGGAACAAACAATGGAGAACATTTACCTCACTACAAGTACATATGTGCTAGACATAGAATACTATCCTTTATAGGCTGTTATTTTTCTAACATCTTGGGTTCAAAGTTTGGGCATTGTAAAACACTCAGCTACCATGAACATGAATTGTAATAGTTGCAGTTTGGAATTTGATATAGTAAATCTATTCCATTTACATATTTAAACATTTTGCACAGATTATTTATTTATATTTATTCTTTGTTTTATTTACCACCGTTCTCAAACATTTGAGGCGGTTTACGATAAAATAGTAAAAACACAGAACCCTTAAAATCCCTAACACATTAAACACATTCAAAGATGGCTATTCATTTGAGTTAACTCCCCATCTCCTCCCCCACATCCAGCTAGCAATCTAGAGCTTTTTCCTTAGGAGTGTGGGTCCTGATCTCACTGGCTCTAAGGGATCCCCTGATGGTAGATCTGGGACCTCATCCTGGCCTCAACCATATGCCTGGTGGAAGAGCCCCGTCTTACAGACCCTGTGGAAAGCTGATAACTCTGACAGGTCCCTTAGCTCTTCCAGGAGCTCATTCCACCAGGCTAGGGCCAGGGCCAAAAAAACCTGGCCCTGGTCATGTCCAGATGAATGTCCTGGGGGGGGGGCCTGGGACCACCAGTAGATTCATACCTGCAGAGCGGAGTGCCCTGTGGGGGCCATAGGCAGACAAGTAGTCCCACAGATATGCAGGGCCCAAGCCGTGTATGGCCTTAAAGGTTAAAACCCAAACCTTAAATTTGGTCTGGAAACAGACTAGTAACCAATGTAGACAATGTAGCACCGGTTGGATGTGGGCCCTTCAAGATGTGCCAGTGAGGACCTGTGTAGCCGTATTTTGTACCAACTAATATCTGGGTCAAAGCCAAGGGTAGGCCCGCATAGAGTAAGTTACAGTAGTCTAACCTGGAAGTGACAGTTGCATGGATCACTGTGGCCAGATGTTCAGAGGACAGGTAGGGTGCTAGTAGCTGTACTTGGCGCAGATGAAAAAATGCCATTCAGGCTACCGTTGTGACCTGAGCCTCCATGGAAGGCGATTGTCTGCAGGACTTGAAGGTGTCATTCAGTCTGTAAACGTATACTTTTGGGAGGAATATTAACTGAAGTTTTGCTAGTGATCGTCTTAAGTTTTAGAAATCTTAAAGGACTAATAGCTATATCGGACTCCAGCTCTATGAAACTAGTTGCCTGAAGTGGAACCCCTCGAAGATGGAGATCATGTGACTGGGCAGGAAAGGACCAGATCAGGAAGTGTGCTTACCCAAACCGGACAGAGTGCAGCTACCAACTGCACAGAAGGCAATTTTGGCGTAATTTGTCTTCCTATATTTGTCTCAGGCAATGCTGGCGGATGAAACTGTAAATGTAACTGTAAGTGTGTGATGTAAGTTTCACAGTGTTTCAGGCAAGGGGGGGAAACGGAGGAGATAGCTATTAAGCCCTTAGCTCTCTCCCAGGAAACCACACACCCGTTCTGAACCATGGACCTGTTCAAACTATTATTTTGAATAGAATGTTACCTTCAGTTATGGTTGCCAGTGTTAGTCCATTTATGTGTTATGTAGAGCTAGGTAATTATATGTTATACATACAAAGTTCCATAAAGTTCCATGTACTATTTTTCTGTTCCGTGTGAACTGCCCTGAGCCTCAGGGAAGGGCGGTATATATATAAATATAATAAAACAAATAAGCTGTGCCTTCATTAGTAATATGGGAAAGTAATGAGTTCCAGTGGTTTTAAATTACGTCATCCAGCCTGGATTCGAGTAGCCATATTCATCTGAAGCAACAGAACAAAGTTGGGAGTCCAGTGGCATGTTTGAGATCAACAAAGGTGCAAGTGGACTAAGACTTTGTTCCAAAATTATTGAGCCTAATAATTTTGGTGTCACTAGACATACCCAGTGGTAGTTCCTTCACTTTTTGGAATATTGAGCTTGATTTGAAGATTTATTTTTCATATTTATTTGAATTCTGTTGAGTAAATTTTTCTTCAGTGAAAGGGCTCTAAAATTACTAAAGTATTCTGCCCACCTAATTCTTTGGTTCTAAACAGTAAAGTACTACTGTAGCAAAATTCTTGGGCATAAGTATGCTTAAGCATTATGTATTTAGATTTTTATATCGCCCTTCCCTACGGCTCTGGGCGGTTTACAAAAACATTTTGGAACATTTACACGGAACAGTATCAGTATCAATATAACAACAATAACATACCAACTAGAACTAGAGCAGTATTTCAACAACGATAACTTTGACACTCCCTTGGTAGGTTCGACTTCTCAGTCTGGGCGGGGGGGGGGGGCGTAGATGTTATGGGTCAGTTGGCCACAAGAAAATGCCTAGTGGAAGATCTCCTTTTTGCAGACCTAATCCTATATTTTGTAGGAAAGGGGAGGGGGACCTGGGCTTGATAGGTTTAAATTGATGAATAAAAAGGACTTTTCACATATTCAAAAGCTAGGGTTGCCAATCTCCAGGTGGCACCTGGAAATGTCCCACTATTACAATTAATCTCCAGATGACCAAGTTCAGTTCGCTTTGTAGGCTGAACTCTATGGTATTACATCCTGCTGAGGTCCCTCCCCTCCTTAAACCCTGTACTCCTCAAGCTACCCCCCCCCCCAATATTCAAGTATTTCCAAACCCAGAGCTTTCAACCTGATCAAAAGCACACATCCTTTTACACAGGCAAGTTGCTATAAGGTGGGGGCATATTTTTTCTGCTTTTGCCTTCCTGGGCCTAAACTACTCCTGAGGCAAGCTCCCTGTTGGAAACAGTGATGGGCAACTTAAAAATACTGTGGATCTTACACTTTATGCTGCTTGGTATCACGTATTGCTACTGACATCAAAGAGACAAAACAACTACAAAGGTTCAGTGGTGAGAAGGCTAAGGAATCAAACACAAGTTAGATTGGTCTTGGGAGAGGAACCTGCTCCAGGGCCATTCTCTCCCCTCCCCCTTCAGTAGTCATTGAGAGCCAACTGGTTGGAATTTGTTATGTGATGGCCTTCAGAATGTGGGCTGGTGTAGGAAGGTTGTGACCCCTGACAGTTCGACGTTTAAGCTAACATGAATGGAAAATAACTGTAGTCCTTGGGACCAAGCCCTTCACTTGCACAATGGAGCTGACTTTGTAGTACATGAAGTCTGGTTGTATTCCACAGAGAGGCAAACTGACACATAATCACATAATACTTGTTCTTAGATGTCTTCTCCCCCTTCTTAAATTCTTGCTGGATCTGAAAGTGGGTTTGACAAGCAAAACCAAATAAAGAACTTTATACAGTTGCCTTTATATTTTTGTTGAATTTTATTGATACAATTGTCTTTAATTGCATGTCTGCTCCACTCTCCCAAATTAGGCAGAAATTGGTTTAGTATTGGAAATTAGTTCAGTGTTTGTAACTTGAGGACATAACAGTTCTGTAAGGAAGTTTCATGGCCCAGCAGTGTTTGAGAGTGAGTTATGTTGTAGCTCCCATGTTTTGTAAGCAGAAACTTTAATGGGACAAGAGAGCAAATGAATATGTAACCCTGATTTAGATAATCAAATAGCTGTCTGGTGTAAGAATTGTATCCTTCAGGCAGCTAATGTTAAGTTGAATGCTTGAGAACTTTGGCTTTTTCTTTGGCTGTTCTGTGGCAGTATCTCAATATTGATATTACTGAAACCTAGTTTTGCATGTTTTTTCTTAGTTTATGTGGCACACTTTCCTGGCAATGATTTAATGTTATGAGTAATGGGTAGGTTTTTTTCCTGCTGTAGAGTAACTTGCTAATGTTTCTTGCTCTTATTAATACTACAGTTTTGAATAACGTGTGCTGTCTTGTCATTTGGCTGTCTCTTGTTTAATTGTCTTATGTTACATGGTTCACTTTGATTTTAATGCAGTTATGAATTTAACTAACAAAATGCAAGGTTTTTGCCAGAGTTTCATTTGATTTTGCAAGGGTATAGCATTCAGTTTCATGTGTGTAATTCCAGTTAAGATGGTTAAGAAACATGGAGAAGTGATACATAGATAAAACTTCTCAAGAAAAATCTTGGAATTTACTTTTATGTCAGCCCATCTTGAAGGGTCACTTAGTTGAAACTTACGTTTTCAACCAGAATCCACAAATGACTGGAGTAAGTGGGAGCACCATGGTTCCTTTGATGTCCCTGCTATAATCACTGAATGCTGAAAAGCCAAGCAGTTTTTCATTCAGAAATGCTTGCCTCTTCAAATATTATTTGCAAAGTTATTCTTTGCAGAAATTTCTGGTTGAACTCACTCTTTGTGTTTGGAATCACTTGGCATCCGAGAATTGTAGCAAAAGCACTTAAAATAAAATTTGAGAAATATCTAGATGTGTCATTGACGTCTAATGCTTATGCATATAATGCTTTTAAGATTTGCTAATTTTATATTTTACATTTTAGATGTGTTAGGGGTTTTTTTTGTTTGTAAAAAATAGCCATCAAAAACTGGAAAGTTGGCATGAAAAGTTACCTGACATTTTGAAACAATTTTTTAATATAAGAATGTAATATATGATGTGATTACTTGGTAAAACTGTTTTGGGTCAGAATGTTTTGAGTAGCAGATTGATGCGTGTGACTGTGGGTCACTTTTGAATTTTATTTCATATTTGTTTTAAATCTTCCTTCTCCCTTTGAGATGGACATCTTGGTGGGTGATTTTCACTATCCATTCTCCTTCCAGTCTTTTGTGGGCGTCTCCTCACCTTCAGTTCTGTTCCCGTCTCATGAGGAAGAGCAGTTTGAGTGTAGGCTGTAATAAATCCACTCTAATATTTCTTTTAATTTTTATTTCCTTTATTTCTCAATTTCAATCTCTACTTAATCATTCTACATCTCAAATTTAATCCAATTTCCTCCTCTTTCCTACTCCTCACCCCTCCCCCAGGTCTTGGGAAAGAAACAAGAAAAGACCAGTGTTTTAAGAATGGCTGTGGCAGCCATTCTCTTCTAATAGACTTGCAAAATATGTCAATTTTGGCTGCTTAAGTCATAGAACATAGAACGGCTTCCTCTCAGAGGAGGAATGGGATGCTTCCCTCACTGCCTGCGTGAGTGAGTTCTCCATTTGGGCAGTCAAGAATCCTAACAGACTTGTCTTAGCCCAGGTAGAGTTGCCCTGCTGAGAAACACTGAAGGGCATGAAAAGATGCCACATGCAGAAGGCAGCTACAGAGTCAACAGCCTGCTTGAGCCTCCTAACTACAAACCTTGACCATTTTGGGCACTCAAATGCTAGCTGCCTGCCTCTACAAGCCACCCTGTCCATACAGGAACTGGCAGAAATGAAAGGCAGACACCAGTTGAAGGGCCAATCAAGTTGTCAGGAGGACACCATGACAGGCTGGCACACAGGTAATATACTTGACTGGGCCATTTAATCCTCCAGAAATTTTCTTCCTCATCAGACAAACAATGAGGGAAGAGACATAATATTTCTATTATAAAAAACAAACATAAAACAGGCAGATCTTTATCTAGTCCCCCCTCTTCTCCCTCCCATTTGGGGCATGAAGTTTTAGGGGAAGACCCACTGACCAGCAGAGGCTCCACTTGGCCAACTAAAGCAGCACAAAAAGAGTCTATTCACAGAAAAAGAGGTGGAATCAGCACATAATGGGAGGCAAACTCATCTTTAGAAGGTGAAATAGAGGGGTCGTCAACCTGTGGTCCTCCAGATGTCCACGGACTACAATTCCCATGAGCCCCTTCCAGCGCTTGCTAGCAGGGACTCATGGGAATTGTAGTCCATGGACATCTGGAGGACCACAGGTTGACTACTGAAAGGGAGGATAGATAATTCATCTCAGTCAAGGAAGAGGAAGAAATTGAAATCCCTGAACAGTCTGCCAGATTTATTTTTAATTGGAGGACTATCAGTATCTCCTTTCAAAGACACTGGCTGCACCAGATCTATAGGACGTCCAGGTAAGAGAAGATCAAGTTTCCACAGTGCCAGATTTAAAATGCAGACCAAAGGGAAATAAGGAGGTCTTTCCCTTCCCTACATTCTTGGGGAGCAGTTAAAAGCAGAATGGTTGAAGCCTATGGCTCATAGAAAATTTCCAACATCATTAAAAAATTACATGTTCTACTAACATATCCCAGTTAGCTTTTACAGGTACCACTGGTTGATGCTCCTGTCACATTGTTACAGTCCTCAGGTCTATAGTAGGAAGATGGCCAAGATTCCATAAGAGAGAATCTGTATAAAATAGGAGATTTTATGTTCAGGAAGAGGATGTGTAGTTTCTTTATGGTCACAAAAAGGAATGGAGACTGTTTAATTGAGCCTTGGCTTACTTAGTTTTTATTCGTTGCCTCTCTCCAACCTCTTTTGCTTTATAGACTCAATGGCAAAACATCCTCTCCCTCTCTTGTTTGGGTGAGGTTGGAGTGACAAGAAAGCTGAGTAGATGAAAATGCTTGGAGTGAGTTTTGATTGTAGCTGATTATTATTTAGTTTTCAATTGAAGGGCTTTTGTTTGTTTTTTATTCAAAAGTTGAGATGTTGTTCTAACTTGTTTTAACTATTGTTTACATTTATTTAAATTTATATATTTTTGTGCCTCCAGAAACAAATCATCACAACAAACCATTCTCCAAAAGGGGAATCCAAATTGGCTGTTTTGGTTCTGGGCATTTTTGGCTTAATTTTGGGTTTGGTTTAGGGACCACCCCAAAGCAAACTGGAATTTTTAGGTTTGTGCCCATCTCAGTTAATTTTCCCATTACAGAAAAATGTTGGTTGTTCACACAGCCTAAGTTGTACATTTGCTGCAAGGATGCTTTATTGCCTAACAACTTTGTTTTTCCTTCTCCCATATACAAGTATGTGTGGGAATTCCTTTCTGCTGAAGTTTTTCAGTTAGAATGACAGAGCTCACAATTCAGTTTCAATATATGATGCTTGCTTTAATGTTTATACAAAAAAAGCTTCATAAAATATCTGTGAATCTATGCACCATTGCTATACATAGACTTGGGATAGTGTTACATCTAGTTAATTTATACAAGAGCAAAAATCTGTTTGTCATTGCTATCTACAAAAAGGTTCCAAGGATAATCCCAGTAATTCTAGACCTGTAAATCTGTTGTCAATTATAGGAAGGCTTGAACTACTACATACTGTCATCCCCATGGCAAACTGATAGTCTGTGGAGACAATTCTTGCCTTACAGCAACTTCTATTAAGGCTTGGACGGATCTTCTGAGTTATGTGGAAACCTCTGCACATAACAAATGGCTCCAGGAATATCCAGTGTCGATAAGGAAACTTTCCATGTTCTTCCATCCACCTGGCAAGCTTCACTAGATTTCAGGATGAGAGCTGAGGAAAGTTGCCATAGGGAAACCATTTGTTGTAGGAACAAAACAGTATTGCCTTATTGGTGTCAGTATCATCTGCTTTGAATAGGGAAGTATTCAAAGTTAAACCCTGAGAAGTCTCTATTTTTGCTGGACATGCCTGTTGTCTTTTTAGATGTATAGGTTAGTACACAAAGGAGGAAACATTTTTTATTGTAAATTAACCTTTTCTTAACAAACCAACAAAAAAAATCCCTTGAATAATTTGCTTATGTGTCATTAACTTTGGCCCTGTAGGTGTGAACTTAACCAGAAACAAATCTATATGAAAATGCTGTAGGAAATCCGTATTGATAAAGTAGCTTGTAAAGGAGAAGTAAAGGTGTTTGAATCAGTGACTATATTTTTTATCCTTTGTTCTTGTTTAGAAAAATCTGGAGACAGAATGGCTGTAGGGGAAAGAGAGATAACAGAGCCTTCAAATAACCAAAGTGTACAAGCAACTACACAAGGCCAGTTAGTCTGGGGAAATAATGCTGGTGATGACCTCGTCAGAAGTAAGTATTACCAGAATAAATTGTGCTGTTTAGACTTTCTATAGTGTAATCTGTGTACTGGCCATGTCAGTTAAATCTGTGTCAAATACAGTTTGTGTGAACTATAATATGTATCTATGGATTTTTTTTTTAATGCAGGGATGATTTCAATATCTGTTGAAGAGTAGAACCTAAGATATAAATTTGCTTTTTGGTTACTTGTGTTCTGTGCATGTCAGGAGGACCTTTGTAATTTATAGATTAAATTAGCACACTGTTCCACAGGTTCAGTATTGAACTACCTTAATAAATGTCAGACTCATTTTGTGTATTCCTGTTTCTCCCACAAATCTCAGATATAGTATGGGGTGTAAGTTCCAGTTCCAAGTACTGGAATACAGTTCCAAGTACTGGAATAATGTGGAACAACTATAGCATTTGTTTTAAAAACATACATGTACACTAGAGCAGTGGTCCCCAACCTTTTTATCACCGGGGACTGCTCAACGCCTTTTACTGAGGCCCGATGGGGGGGGTAGGTTACTCCTCTACTCTCAACCACTACCCTAACGCTTTCTGATCGCCAACTACACCCTGATTGGCCTTGCCCTTACAGCTCCCGCCCTCCCTGTCCGAGTTGGAATAGGGCCAGTCAGGGTGCAGCCAGCTGCACCCTGATTGGCCCTGCACCTACATCTCCTGCCCTCCTTCGCCAAGCCCTCACCCCTTGCCTCACAGATGAGCCAGGCACGTCTGTGACTCTGCCGCTCCACATCCAGGGCCCCAGGTGAGAGGCCGCAAGGAAGCAGGGGGAGAGGGGGCGTTTCCCAAAGGCCTGGAAAGCCAGGCTCCCAGAAAGTCATCCGGCTGCGGGGGGTGGGTGGGGAGAGGGAGTGCTTCCCGGGGGCCTGCTTTCCAGGACTTTGGGAAGCGTTTCCTCTCCCCCACCCTCCGCAGCCAGGTGGCTTCCCAGCAGCCTGGGAAGTAGCTGGAAAGCTGACAGGGAGGACCCTTTCAAAGCTTGTTCTTATGGAATGGGCTTTGAAGCTAGTCTATTCATAAATTATACTTCATAATAATAGGGAAGTTTCACCAACATGAGAGGTAGATTCAGACTAATGTTTCTGTGAGCACAAAGACTTCTCACAGAACTCAGTTTTCCTGCCCATGGGAGCCCAAAATATTCCCCAAAACTCAAAAGGGGAGGAGTGCAAAAATCATGTGCTAAAGGCAGAAGTCCTTATTCCCCCTGAAACATTTGGCTTCCAGCCTTTGGTCCACTTTTATAGTTAATTTCTTTGTGGTTTTGTTTTTGTTTCTGTCTTTTACTTAATTCAGAATTTCCTAAGTCCTGATGGAAGAATTAAAATGGCATAGAAACTAAAAATCTTGGAGAAACTTGCTAAAATTTTAAGTTTGGGGTGTTAGTATCAAAGAAAGAATGTGGTTTTTTTTAGTCACTTAGCTACACTATTGCTTTATGCCACACTGAAGTCTCTTGAAGCCACACAAAGTCAATAATCAATTCCCCTGTTAATTTTCTTGCTTTCGCCCTCTCTGAATCCTCTCCACCATTCAGGTCATGAGTTCCAGGTTGGACTAGAACCAGTTAGGAGATGAGGGAAAATATTGCTGTTTTGCTGCAGGTCCTCAGATATATTGTTTCATAGTGTATACTTTTAATCTGTAATGATTCATTAAACTGCATTAAAATATGCTGATAGACACAAATATTATGGAATAGAAAATTGAATGTAAACATTTTTCGTTTGGTGCATATGGAGCAGTTTTTCTTTTTTAAAAAAGCTTTTATATCAGACTGACTCATTGTTAAATATAACAAATTAGGATGAACTATAAATTTGTCAAGAACTTTGCTCCTATTTATCACTGATTTAATATCTCAAATTTTCTTTTGTTCCAGTTTGCCCACCTACAATACAGCCTTTCAGTATTGCTTCTTTTCTTAAGGCCTTTTGCTTTCATGCTACAGCTAGAAGAATATCTACTTATAAGCTTGGTTTAATAAGAATAAAAACCAGTGTTCATGCAACAATTTCTCACTGTAGTTCTTTGATTTGGTAGAAAAAGCTAGATCTGTTAATGGATGATATTTAGAATTAAGTTCATTAAGATGGATGAAAATGGCTTAGGCCATTCAAATCTCCCCCCCCCCCGACAGCAAGCGCTAGTCACTGCTTCCCAAGCTACTTTGTTCCAGCACTTGTCTAATCCCCCTTGTACTATTTCTACTACCTCATAAGGAATGGACAGCCTATCCCCTCTTTCTTGCCTAGTGAGCTAGCAATATGCTATTTCTTTCTTGGCCGGACCATCCTTGTTTTGTGAGAGCCAGGCTAACAAAATTTTGAGAGGACTCAGAAGCGAAGCATGGTTGGCCAAGGTCAGTATTTAGATAGGAGACCACCAAGAAATACTAGATACCATATGCAGAGACAGGCAGTGGCAAATCACTTTTGAATATCTCTTGTCCTGACAACCATATGGGGTTGCCATAGGCCATTTGCTACTTGATGGCAAAAAATCCCAACAAAACAAGTCCTGACACACATTTCCAATTGGGACATTGCTAAAGGTTCTAAGCAAATTCTGATGTCTTCTCCATGTTTTTAACCTCGTGTTCTACTTTATGGTTGTGCAGGGGGGGGGGGAAGAGACTCAAATGCAATGTGTTTATTGTCCCAGGAGCTGCACTTGAGCTTGGTAACTGCATATTGATCACATAGTCTCTCAAATGCACTTTGATTGTAATGTTAGAAATTGGAAGTGACTATAGCAGGTAATGTTTTCTGTTGTTGTTATTCTCATATGAATAACTTTCTTGCACATGGAACAGGTTGTTTGGGTCAGTTATGTCAGTGTTTGGAAATTTTTGTTATTGCATAATTAGCATTTCGTGGTACAGTTTTTGTTAAGCTTTGTTCAATAAACTCTTTTGCTGTATCCGGTAGTTACTGAAAACCACTGTTTAATATGTATGTTTTGTTTGTAATTTGATCAGCTTTCTTAGATGTTGAATTTGGGTATCTGTAGGATCGTACGGTGAAGAGATCTTATTCTTGATGTGGGAACCTTTCTGCTTCTGTTGTCATTGCTCACAATTTGACATTTATTCTTGTCACAGTTTTTCTACCACATTTTAGTAATGTATTTGTTTTTGTGGTTCATAGTTATGTCTTTATCAGTGAAGTAGCATCGACAAAGTGAGTCTTCTTAGATTTTGATTTTGCACCAATTTATTTGATATAAAAGTTCCAGGAACAGTGGGTATAGGAAATTCCAATGCCTTTAGACTTGTTCAGATTTAATCTTCCTGTTGCTCAAACAGGACTTCAGCTTTGTGATATTTAAGAAAACAAGAAGCATCTCCCATATATTCAAACTGTCATGAATAATTGATTAATAATAATCCAGTTCTCAAGATTAAATAGCCTATTATATGCTGAAGTTTTACAGATAGAAAGGTCACTGCCATCCATCATTGCAGCTTCAAATTTATCCTCTTCTTCACTAAACATCTCCCTGGTAATTTCTAGAAAGGGATATTTTCATCCAGATGGAGAAGATAAACTTGTGTTGGATGTGCTGTATTACCATATAAACCTTTGACAAAAATAGGAATTTTTTTTATTGTGAAAAGTTTAAAATGGTTATACATTTTTAGATTATGTGTAGTGTGCTATTAAAAATTCCTACATACTGCTTGAGCTAATAACGAGTCTATATTTATTATATTGCCATTTGTGCATATTGGAAAATAGTGTTCTGGCAATTTCAGAACAAGATCAGTTCAGGTGACTATCTCTACTTCCCAGTGATTGCAGATAGAATGATAAGTTGCTTGTATGAACTTCCTATTGGATATTAGCCCTTGATAATATTAGGATAGCTTTCATCTGCTGAAAGTCAGAGAAGTAACTATCATTTTCACCAAAGCTAATCAAATGGGATATTTACTAACTGACCAGCACTATGATGCCTTCAGGACAATGCTGTGACTTGGGTTCTGCCTCTCAAATGGAGGGTCTTTCTGCTGAGCTAGCTTTAATGGCAATTCTTGCAAATAAGGGTTCTCAGCCATATCTTACTGATGTGCATTGTCTCATTGATAAATAAAGATGTGGTCATACACGATGATCTTAAATATGAGAATAGTGCTCTTCTACAAAGCATTAGTCCCATTAACATTAGAATCACTTAAGTAGATTGGATTTGCATGCAGTATTACTGTGGATCAAAATGTTCAGTCTATCATCGAGAAAGGGTAATTTTGTTTACCTGAGTAAGATTATTATTTCCTGTGTTTTCTTAGTTTTGTGTCTGAGTGTATTAATCAACTTTAAAACTTTTGAAATAATGGCACCTTCCCCCCTTTCATGCTCTCAGCATGGTAAGTTCCAGTTGTGTAACAGCTCCCCTTTTGTGTTTGTCCTCCAAATACATTATTCATTTATTGTATTTCTGCCCTCCCATTAGAAATGATCAGGTTTCTGAATTTTGATTCTTACCAAATAATGTGCAGAATGACATAAAGTGTAAAACAAATGCTTATTAAATCAGTCTTATTTTCCAGTTGCAATCTCTCCTTATGATTCCTGTTAGAAATTATGCTGTATTCTGTAATAGCTTTTTTGTTAATAGTTTTGAATGGATTAGTAGTGTACGAGCCTAGTCCATTTTTTTGATATAATATTGTGGATCAAGATAACAGGATATAGTAATCTGCCATTTTCTGCAGTAATGATATATTCAATTCAATGTTATATGCAATATATAGCATTTGAAATTAGATATTTTCCAGAACTATTAGTAATCATATGTGTCCTTACTACTTCTGGCTAAGGAATCCTAAATCTTAACCATCTTCAAGATAATAACCAGTACTCCAAGAAAGTAAAATATTTAAAATTAATACGATTGCATGTGCACAACTCAGTTTACTGTTCTTGCTGTCGGGAATGAATGTGACAAGTCTATCTGCATAAAATAAATGTAGAAATTTCCATTTGAGTGTTTCTGTAAAATATGTTCTGTATTCTACAGCAGGTTGAGAAAATTCATGAGTTCACCTGTCTTATGTATGTTTGTGTTTCTGTTTAAAGTGGCCAATGTAGCAAACAGTTTGCCTCAGGTCAGTTGTTGGATTGCTGTCTTAAATCTGTTTTTGAATCTAGAGCAGAAGGAGGAGCTAGTATAACAAGGTAAAATATTCCATCTGTGTTGGAAATGTGTTAAGTGGATTGGATACTTGATGAATCAAGCATGGATTAGGAATTGTCAAACACATTGAAGGCTGATGGTGTTAAAATTTTCCTGACCTGAGACACACATCTTTACTCCCTGGGAGCAGCTTGGGACACATTGAACAGCAAGCCTTGGAACATCTTCACTCTTTGTGAGTTGGCATCTGAGGTTAGATGAGCAGCAACCAGAAAAAGGATTTCTTTGTCATGGCACCAAAAATTTGGAATTACGGAAGGGAGGGAGGGAGGGAGGGTTTGTGTTTTTATACACCGCTCCCAGGAAGCTGGTTCGCAGCGGTTCACAAAAAGGAAAATAACATAACATCCAATAAAAACATATAATATTAATAAACACCTTAAAACAATCCCCCAAAGCACAGAGCATGGTGGTATCCAGTCTGACCTAAAAAATCAATCCCTCCCCATGCTCTGGAACATCGGCCATGGTGCAGAGGAAGTTAAAGGTGTGGCTGCCAGATAAGAATGACATAAGGCTCCCAGCGCAGTCTAGCATCGCACACAGGGCCTGGGGGGGATATGATCACATACCCAGGGGTCCCCAACTGGCCTCAATCAAACGCCTGGCAGAAGAGTCCCAACAGGGCCCACAGCTCGTCTAGGAGCTCGTTCTACCAGATAGGGGCCAGGACCAAGAAGGCCCTGGCCCTGGTCGAGGCCTGGCATGCCTCCCAAGGCCCTAGGACCCTCAGCAGATTCATACATGCAGAGGGCCCTGCAGGGGCCATAAAGAGGTAGATAGTCCCGGAGATGTAGGGCCCAAGGCGTGTAAAGCCTGAAAGGTGAAAAAAAAAATGCCTTGAACCTGATATGGAAGCAAATTGGTAATGAAGTTGTTTCAACAGCAGCTGAACATGAGCCCAGCAGGATGACCTGGTAAGTACCCATGCAGCTGCATTCTGCACCAATTGCCATTTCCGTGTCAGGAATTAGGGTAGGCCCGCAAAGAGAGAGTTACAGAAGTCTAACCTGGAAGTGACCATTGCATAGATCACAGTGGCCAGGTGTTCCAGGGACAAGTAGGGCACTAGTAGCCGGGCTTGACACAGATGGAAAAATGCTGTCTGAGCTACCTTACTGACCTGAGTCACCATAGAAAGGGAGGTGTCAAATCACTCCCAGATTCCTGGCTTGAGGTACAGATGTCAGTTGCAGCCCATCCAGGCAGGGAAAGATGCGCTTCTTGATTTTGGCCTGTTCTGCCCAGCCACAGGATCTCCGTTTTGGAGGGGTTGAGTTTCAAGTAACTCTTCCTGATCCATCCAACCAACTGGCAAAAATTTCTGGGGGGACATCCAGCCCAAATAATAATGTGCTACAGTCGACCAACAACCCACTTCCATTTCATTTTTTACTTCCAAAACAGAAAGTTCGAGCTCTAGTTCCTCCAGTTCTTCTTGTGATAGATGTTGGGCCACTTGGTCTTTTGCCTTATTTCCATGATTCATTCCTTTTCCAGTCATAGCACAGAGGGTTTTATTTAAGAAATGCACCCATTGGCCCATTATGCTCGGGCCATAATGCCCGTGCTGGTGGTGGCAGTGCTTCAGGGAAAATCCCGGATAACGTTCGCCCCCACTACCAGCGCGGGCGTGTTCCAGACCAGGGCTACGGAAGACCCACATTAAGCAAATGCAGGAACTTCCACAGCTTTCTAGGTACGCCAGGGGCCGGCAGGGGCTGAGGCGGGCCGGCGCTGTGCATAATTGCCATCGCTGGGTCTTTTGGCCTGCCCAGCTCTGACCTGCGGTGTCCCTTCAGGGACACTGCACAACTGCGGGCTCCACGGAGCTGGCAGGGGCAACTTCCTGCCCTCACCAGTACATGTGGAAGAGGCCTGGCCCTCCCCACGGCCCCTCCCCACCTCCCCCTGCCGCTTCGCTTACCTCGGCCGGCAGCGATCCAGCCCTCCTGGCCCCAGCGTAAAGAGCGCGCTACGCTATGCTGGGGCAACCCAGCATGCTTCGCTCCCGTGTGTACACGAGAAACAGCGGGGCATAGTGCCCCGCCGCAACGGCATGGCAGCAGCGCGGGGTAGTTGCCGCCGTACATAAAAGGCCATTGTTGTGCCAAAATGATGCAGACAAATGAGCACAATCTCTGCTTGTTTCCCTTGGGTGAAGGGTGCAGTGTTTCTAGTTGTAAGGCCTGTCTGTGTTTTATGTCTAAGGCCAGAGGGGATTGAGCTCTTAAGCTCAAAGTGGTTCTTTGAGAGGAGACTCTCAGAACCACTGATATTCCATAAAACCTGTTCTCTACTCTGGAGATTCTGCTATGTCAGTTCCATCAATGTCCCAATCCAAATCTCAACAGATCCATTCAAGATCAAGGATATCAGTGACTCAGATGTTTCTTGGAACCCCCAGCCAAGAGATATAAATTTAGGTTTAAGGAGAGGCACAGATCAGAAACTGCATCTCATCGAACTTGAGTCTCAAATCCAGCACCTGCTAAAGATCTTGCCTCCACCTAAAAGTGTGTCTCCCAGACTACCCCCAGCGTCTATCTCTGATGAGGAGATTGAAGTGGACAGAGGACTCTTATCAGTTCTGAATGTACCTGAATCCTAGTCTTACCAGCCAATTCTATGGTTCCAGCCTCTGACTTCTGTGTCTGGCCTCCACATCATCCTTACCTAATGTCAGTGGCAAATTTCTGAGTGGAATGATGGTTATATGATTGGATTCAGGGCAGATGTGAGTTGGTTCCGACCTTCCCAATATAGAGGATCTCCGTATACTCTATTAGCTGTAATTTCCAGGAAATCTCTCTTCCCCATTCTGGCTTCAGAGATTGAGAAGGGCAAAGACTGAGCACTAGGATCTTTTGTTAGTTCAGATATACCTTCAGACCCTGGTCCAAGTGAATGGGACTTCTGTGTGCAGTGAGCAGATGCTGAGAATGGTCCAGTCCCCTGAAATTGAGGTGGTTACATCTGACCAAGGACAATATCCTAGGATGTCTTCATGCCAAATCACCTGGTATCATTGCTTTCCACTTGTTGGAAGGTCTGGTTGATTTGACAGAAGAGTTATTGCAGAAGCCAGCATCCTTTCAGGCTGCACATTGGAGAGTTGAAAGTTTTTATAGTGTAAAGTAGGGCTTTGTCAATTATTTGTCTACTCATCTACGTACTCCTCAACTTGTTACAGAGGAAATGTAGGCCAGAGGACACCACTCATATTATGCTGCACTGACAGGGAACTCAGGAAACCTGATGTCACAGGATGCAAGATTTACTCCTAGTCTGCCCTGGAACTTAGCATTGCTAACTACCAAATTATTATGGAGTGATGATGATATTAGCTTTTCCTCTAGGAAAGAGGATCTGCCTTTTTAAGGCACTACCTTGTTCTTCAGGAAAACTGATGAGTTTCATGCAGTTTAAAACAGTCAAGTCTATTGTGTTTTTACACTTTTCAAAGGTAGATGAACAACTTTTCTTTCATCTGCCTTGGCAACCTTACCAAATGACTGTTGTCCTTCAATGTGACTAAGTCCTTTGCCTCTCAGCAAGGTTATATTAAGTGAAAGGGCAATCAGTTCCAGACTGCTAGGGAGGCCTCTCAGGCTCCGAAGGCTACATTCTGACAAGATGTTACATGGGCACTTGTCAGATTTGGGGATAGGTTATCTTAATTTTGCAATGAGTGAGAAGCCATCATATCTGATGATTAGGTCTTTTCTAAAATTAGATATGGTTTTAGGTTAAAGTTTCAATATACTTCCCATTGAATTCCTCTTCAAAGGGTGGTAAGCAGTGTGCTGTCTGATCTAGAGGCTTCATTGGAGGCCCTCTTTAAACAGAGAGCAATGGAAAGGGTTTTGGATCCTCAGTTTTCACTGGGTTTCAATTCTAGCCTGTTTCTGATGAACAAGAAGGATGTTGGATGTTGGACCCATCCTAAATCAGGGGGCTTAAATGTATTCCATTCTGTTTCAAAATTCTGCATGATTTTGTTAACCTCAGTCATGAAGTTATTAAAGTCAGATTTATGGTTTATTGTTATTGGCTTGAAAGATGCCTACTTTCCTGTCTCAATTCTCCCAAGTTTGTACCATTTCCCCTTAACCAGATGATTCACTTTTGGCGGCATGCTTTAGACCGTTTATGCACTGGGAACTTCACTGCCCCAGCTCCCTTGCTGGAGCACAAATCGGGGGCAGATGAGGTGCACCAGGCCAAATGCTCCCCCATGTGGGTGCAGGAAGAGGTGGAGCAACCTGCCACAACTAAAATTCCAGCCTGCAGCTCGATATGAAAGCTCCAGTGCATAAACGGTCCTAGAGAAGCACTCCTGGCCCATCAATCCATGGTATTCGTGACTTATGAGTACCTAGGCCATTTTATAAATTGGGAAAAATCTAGGATGATCCCTTCTCAGGTACTGGGACCTTGAAGGATAATAGTTATATGGGCAACAGTTTCAGTTAAGTGCAACACTGTCTTTTTTTTCTTTTCTGAAGTATGAAGGGGAAAGCAAAGTTATTCAAGAAAAATGATGTCTTGTGATTTAAAGAACTGTGCCCCAAATTATTTCCATTTACAATGTTTTAGGGAAAAATAAATTTCAAAAGTATTGAAGACCATTCAAAATAGTTAAGAAATATTTGTAAATGCCAGGTACATTATATCAGGTGTAACAAGGCTTAAGATTTACACATTTTAAAAGGGAGCTTCAACTTTTAATTGAAATAAACTGTCATCTCATTTTATTGGTGCATGCATTTTATTATAGCATAACAATATGGCAGTTTTTCAAAATTTTGTAGATAATGTCCTGCTGATATTCAGTGCCCACTCAGTTAATTCCACAAGATAAGGACTTCTGAGTACCCCTGGCCTCTGCTATATTGAAACTATGCAAGCATAATGATTTCATAGAGATTTATATCTTCCTCTGTGAACTGAGAGGAGGATCAGAATTTTAACTTGCTTGGGAAAAATATAGCATGGATAATTTCATCCCATTATGGCAGTCTTACCATCTCTTCGAGTGAATGTTCTATTACAAATTTACAATAGTGAGGTATTTTTTTTCCTGTCCTCAGTTTTCAGACCTTGCAAATGACACAATGCCCTGCATTACAGTAGCAAGAATGTTGCAGCCATTGGGAGAGTTTAAACACAACATTATGTCTGAATTGTTTGTCACTAGTGCCAATCAGCTTCCTTTTTGAAAAGTGAGTGCATCAGTTTGCTAGAAAAATATGCCTTTACAATCTATCTATCTATCTATGAAGAATAATTCTTGTTCCACTGTAGTAGTATATTTATACAATAGGCTTGAACTACTGTAGCAATGCAGATAAAATACTTTCCCATGTCATGAATATTGTGTGCTGGGCTCTTTGACATGATGCAATACTTTATTATTATCCCTAAATATGCTAAATTTGAAAAAAAGTTATTTCATAAGGTAGATCAAAAATTTTCTCTTAAACCTGTAAATAAATAAATAGTACATATTTAGTATAAGATTAGGAACAAAGTCTATTTTTAAAACAGGCCATAGGAGGTTTGAGGTTCCCTGCAGACGAGGACTGGTTGGGCTCTGCAAGAGCCAGGTCTTACCTTGCGAGTCGCCCTCCGCCCTTGGGTCCTTGCACAGGCAGAGCAGGGAAGGACAGGTGGTGAGCTGTGCTGGACAGGCCTTGTGAGCTCTCTCCATGGTGAGAGCAGCATGTGGCCACTGTGCAGGAGACTCACCACTGCTAGACCTCCACCCTGCTTCTTTGTGGCTTTGTTGATCCAGAACAGGGAGGGTAAGGAGGCAAGGTGGAGCAGAGGGCACCTCCAAGCTCTCACCACAGGGAAGAGGCTGGGGAACAGGGCACAGGCACCTCTCAGGAGACCCACTGCCTCTCGCCTACTGCCCTGTGGCTCCGCTGGCACAGAGCAGGCAGGTTGAGGTGTGGTAAAGAGCAAGTTCTGACCATGGGGAGAGGCTAGAGACTTTTTGTTGAATAATTTTGTTGAATAGTTTTCATGTCATAAGATACCACACTATCATTTTATATCGTCAAATTAAATTTGAAGTGAGAAAGCATATGTCTTCAGAAATGGTTTGAGCATTTCAGTATAAGTCTCAACTAATTCAGCTGGCTTGCAGTGCAATCATAAACAGAGTTATTCCTATCAAAATTAATTGGTCAGTGTAGAATGGTGTGACATTACTAGGTTATATTTGGGAGGAAAATTTCAAGATTCCTCTTCTCTGTCTAGTCTAGAGAAATGGGTTTGATTCCCGACTTCTCCACATGCAGTCAGCTGGGTGATCTTGGGCTAGCCATAATTCTCAGAGAGCTGTTTTCACAGAGCAGTTCTCTCAGAACTCTCTTAACTCCAAGGGAAAGGTGTCTGTAAGTCACTTTGGAACTCCTTCAGGTAATGAAATGCAGGGTATAATTATTTCTAATCTTATGTTTTTAATGTCCCTGCCCTCTAAAATGTCTTCCCTTATACCCTAATATTTCCCCTCCACAGGTTTTCCCCTTAGGTAACAGTAAACTGGTGCTAGGAAGTTATTTTCAGGACCCCGTGAAGATGCTGTTATTGAGCTACAGAGGCCAAATATCTGAATTTGTGTAGCACAGCATTATGTATTCATCTGTAAGAAATGGGGTGTTTCATTCCCCCCCCCCCATTCCACTCTCATAGGCTATTCAAGCTGTCTCTTGGGCCTGCATAGGGAAGGGAGAATTGTGGCCATCTACCTTTGAGTTTCTCAAAGGAAGTGGGAGCTCAGGTGATGTGGAAAGTGGACATATGTTGGCATCTTTACAGCATAAGTTAAAGGGTTAATGATACAATCCTCGCCAAACATTAATATGCTCATTGCTACTGTTAGTACTTGCATTCAGTACTTTAGTCGGTATAGTAGTTTTGTATAGCAAACAAAATCCTGACACAAATTAACTGAAAAGACACACACACACAAAATAACATGTCCTAGTATGTAAAGAGGAAATGCAACACCCTCCCTCCTTAAAGGAATAGCCACCTGCCTTGCCCTGAGACCTCATAAATTTTTATATGACAGAAAACAAAACACTCTTGATAACGTGATTAATGAAGGTGTAAGATGCTGATCAAGAATACTAATGTATAAAATGTTAGGGAGACTATAAATTAGTGTTATAAAATGTTGATCACTGTTGTAATTGGTCATAAAATTAGTGGCTTCAGTTAAGTACAGTGAACATACATGAGACTAGAAGTGCAAATACAGTGATTTTGCTTTCTTTTCCTGGTAAAGTAACTTCAGTACTGGGATTTCATAGTTTGACCACCTTATGGTGAGAAGCCAGAATCATTTGAATCTACGTGAAACTAATCTCAGTGATTATCTGTACTACTAATGTGATCTTGATCTTGGCCTGAAAGTTAATATCTTTCTTGCAAAAGGGGTATATGTTGAGGATTTTTATTTCACTCAAGCCTGGAATACAATATATCTCAGTCTAATGAAATTGTTTTTAATCTCTTTGCCCTCTGGAGATTAAGTCGCAGATTTATGGGTCAGATCCAGTGGAAAAGACAGAAGGAGGGACAGTTTTGCTGATTTCTTCCCTCCTGTGGATCCCTAACAGTGCCCCCACTCACTGTTCTTGGAGATCCCCTGTTCCCCAGAAGTGGCAGTTGAGGCTGCAGTGGGAGATGACAGAAATTCCTTCTTGTTAGCAGGAACCTTCTGCAAAATCTAACCCTATGTGCTGATTCCTTCCACTTATGAGTTTTCACATAGGCATGATCTTTCATTTTAGTTTGCTTTTGAACCCCAGTTTGGTTATCGTTTGATTAGTACACATGGGGAAATATGCAGCCATCTTTAGTGCCTCATTGTGTAATTTATCTGGCCAGTTTCAATATGATGTTTAAAAAATTGAAACACAAACCAAAAATCTGCTGTTCAAAATGGCAACAGTTTCATGCTTTGCTACTTCATGGAATACAGTAAATATTGGGAGTGCTGTATCTGGGTTGTACAAGGTTTCCTTTTATATATTTGTAGGGGGGTAAACGGTAATGACTGGGGAAGGCACTGGCAAACCACCCCGTATTGAGTCTGCCATGAAAACGCTAGAGGGCGTCACCCCAAGGGTCAGACATGACTCGGAGCTTGCACAGGGGATACCTTTACCTTTACCATAAATAAAGCTGGACAGGAATGGTGGGAGAAGTTGGGACTCATCGTGTATCTGACTAGTCTGCCCATCAAATAGCCAATCAGGTAGGCTGTTCCACGCCTGATTGGCTGTCCTTCCAGTGAATGGCCAATCAGGTAGGCTGTTCCGCCTGCTTCACTCAACTGAACGTGAGAGGGAAGATAGCCAACGAGTGTGAGCTGGGATTAGGTGGGAGGTCCTGAGTCCACAGCGGGGACCAGGGTCTGGGGAGCCAGCTTGGTGTAGTGGTTAGGAGTGCGGACTTCTAATCTGGCAAGCCGGGTTCGATTCTGAGCTCCCCCACATGCAACCAGCTGGGTGACCTTGGGCTCACCACAACACTGATAAAACTGTTCTGACCGAGCAGTGATATCAGGGCTCTCTCAGCCTCACCCACCTCACAGTATGTCTGTTGTGGGGAGAGGAATGGAAAGGCGACTGTAAGCCGCTTTGAGCCTCCTTTGGATAGAGAAAGGTGGCATATAAGAACCAACTCTTCTTCTTGGAAGGAAGAGAGGTGAGACCTGGCCTTGCTGGTGCATGGGGGTGGAGAAGATTGCCACCCCCACCAATGTTTCCTCCACCCCCAAAAGTCCCAGCATGGCTTCTCCAGGCCTCAGTGGGCCTGCCTGGGGTGATGGGAAGGTGAGTCCCTGCCAGTGCTCCCCTCCTGCCTCAAGAAAGCCCGCTGCAGCCTCTCCAGGCATCAGGAAATCTGCCTGGGGTGGGGGAGGGGAGAGAGAAGAGGCGTGTTGTGGCATCTCAAGCTCTCGGCAGGCCTACCTGGGGCGGAAGGAGAGAAAGCTAGCGCCCGTTGTATTTTAAATTATAATAAGCTATTTGCTTATTTTGCTTTCTTCCCTCTAACTAGAACTAAAAGAATTTTCAAACTTCAGTCTTTGAACAAATACTTGGATTCTGTTTTGTACAAAGAAACCTGTACATTTGTCTACTTTTAGTCTAAATGTCTATTTGGATCTTCTCGTAGTTTTCTTGGAATTCATTCAACAAGGATTGTAGCACAGATTCCTGGAGAGAATACCTTGGGGAAATAGTTAATGCTGTACAGATACAGATTTACACCCCACTTTGATGTTTCTCCCTCCTTTGTAATTAGTGACAGTATAAAATGTATGTTTTTCCTCTCCTACAGAATTTTTTGTTGTCTCCTAAGATTGTGTTCAGATCCATCCAAACCATTCTCAGTATGAGCCATCTTAAATAACTTCTTCCTGCAGATTTGCTGAAATATTTCTTCACAAAGGAAATCCTGTTTCTTAATAATTGATTTCTTGTAAAACATCAGGACTTTCAAATAACTAGTGGATGCTGTTGGTTGGTACTTTGCTTTCTGTGTAATGTCAGCATTGTACAAAATATTCAGCAAGAAAAATTGATTTTAAAAAGGTCGATTGCACCCTGATGATTTCTTGTTATTGTAAGTTAATGTTTTAAAATTAGTTAATATTTTCAGCAATGCAAAAGCTGCAGAATATCCTGTTTATTTTTTCAGAATTATTCAAAAATTATTGCTGACAAAAGCCTCTTTACAGGTTGACTCGGGTATATTTTGTAATGTGAATGTTAGTATTCTGGATCACTATGTAGCAGTACTTATTAATGTATTCTAGAGATTTGAATGACAGCTAGTCAAGTGTTGTTTTTTTTAGTTTTACATTGCTATTGACGTATATTTATGAAATATGCAGAGAATTTTGAAAGAAGCAGGAAATATTGTCATGTACCAAAATGGATGACATGTTTTCAAGATAAGTAGCTCCACCCTCAAGCTAGCAGTTGGATACTGTCAGGATGATACGCCATTTTCATACAACAAATGCATTTCACACAGTAAAGACCTTGCATTACTAGGACTTGAGAAATTGACTAGTGCTACACAAGAAAAACAGAGAATGCTCCCCATTAAAGCATACTCCCCCCCTCCTTTTGCCACAGAAGAATATATGTGTAAAATCCAACGTGGCATAATATTTTCATTTGTATTCCTCTGCATTTGCTCCTCAGTGAAAAATATTTACTCTGATTTAAATGAGATAAAAGGTAAAATATAGTCTACTAGCACTATCTCTTTTTGATGATTAGTTATAGTTCCCCTTTCCCTAAGCATGTTTGTCCAAGGGGGAACTCCTTGTATCAGTCTGAAGGGTTGGTGGTTTGTCTGTTTGTCTTATTGTACAGATTATTAGATTAAAGGTACTGTATCATTAGTACGCTGGCATTAATCGTACAGCATATCATATCTGGTGTTAGTGGGTATTCCACAGGTTGTCAAGATGGAGAGGAACAGGAATACAGCAGTTTCTAAAGATTAATGTCCAGCTGTACTAGGAGGATATGCCACTCACCTAACACAACCTAGACCTCTACACAGACTGATGAAGTATGTGCTGAAGCACTCCATAGAGGGTTCTGAGATTATGATGATCATCATCGCACCACCTCTAGCATAACTTGAACCACATTAGAGATAGAAACCATGACTGAAAGAGTAATGTTATTTACCAGCCAGTCAGGTCTGGCCATGGATGGGTGAGCAACGTCTGTTTCACCAGTCACTAATTACTGGTGGACTACAACCCAATGAGCTACTTTTCTCCCCTGGTTCTAGGACTCCATCCTTGATGGGTGGTTCTCACCGCTGGTGCTAGGGAGGCAGGCCTTAAATTTACTTCCTCTTCCTGTCTCCCTGGTAGAACCGCCCTCATCTCCAGTTTTTCTCCTGCCTGCAGGGAGTGCGGTTGTGTGAGCATTAGCTCTTCGCCTTTTGTTTATAGAAGCTAGATTAAGACTGTTAGTTGGAATTTCTATACTAAAATCCTTCTACTTCTTTTCCTCTGTATCTTTCCCTCCCAGTTCATTCCCCAAGGGGGAAAAATTGGGTGGGGGGAGTTCATAGTTTATTAAGATTATTTAGTTATAAGCAAAGTTAATTAATAGTTAATGTTGCTAGGTTAGAGTTTAAAGTTTAAAGTTAGATTGATAGGAAATTTATTTTTTTTAAAAATGTACAAACTCTCAGACTATGCGGAAGAGTTTTTACAGACGTCGCTGGTCGATGCACCAGTCATGGCCTTGCAGTCACAGGGCCTGGTTTCTCAGGATGGTGAGGGTCACCTTAGAGACCAGATGGATAAAAAGGCAGATTTTTCTCTCAAAAAAGGCACATGAGGCTGTAGCTATGGCCATTAGAGCCTCGTCCACAGCTTCCATAACGGCTAGGGCTTCGATAGTCTGGACTAGAAAGCTGGTAAGATTAATTCCTGAAGCAGACAAGAAGTCTACTGAAGGTGTATCACGATTGTTAAAGGCAGTTTGTTATTTAGCCGATACTACTTTGGATGCAGTTATTTTTGCAGCCAGGGGACTTACGTCCGTGGTAGCTGCTAGCTGTGTTCTTTGGCTGAGGGCCTGGCCCGCAGACAATCATTCCAAATCCATTGTTATTGCCTACCCCTTTCAGGGAGATAAATTGTTCGGGGATGCATTGAATAGAATTTTGATTGAAACCTGAGAAAAAAGCAAATGATGCCAAAGTTTGTTAGACGTGGTAATGATAGAAAGTTTCAAGGCTTTTCTTTCAGATCACAGAACACCCTACCAAGATTTCGGGAGAACAGGAGAGGATCCTGGGGGAATAGTCGATATTCCCTTCGTAGGGGACGTTACTCCCGATATAGCAGACAAGGCTTCAACAGACAGGAGAAGCCGGACAGGGACTCCTCCCAGAATAAAGCATGACTCCCTAGAGGACAGGGAGATTCCGGTAGGGGATCGTTTATCATTGTTCCCTCACAGATGGTTGAAGCGCAGTCCGACAAATGGGCTGCAGTGATAGTTCAGGTTGGTTACAAAATAGAATTTTTTGCAATTCCCCCCAACAGGTTTCTGGTGTCCCCATTAAGCGCAAATCGGCTCAAGAGAGATGCTCTGCTAAAAGCAGTCCAACATCTACTAAACATAAGAGCAATAGAAATAGTTCCTGCAGGGGAACAGAGAAAAGGAGTATACTCAATTCTGTTTGCAGTGCCAAAATCAAACGGGGATTGGTGTCCAATTCCAATTGTGGCATTACGCCAGTCAGGCGTGTTAATACATTTTTGGACGACCTCTTGATCTGAGCGTCATCAGCTCAGGAATCAACATCACACACAGAGAGAGTGATTACCACTCTGAAGGAATTCGGATTTCTAGTCAATCTGGAAAAGAGTTCCATGGTTCCTACCCAGTGCTTGGAGCATCTGGGAGTTTTGTTGAACACGAAAGAAGGAAAATTGGTTTTGCCAAACAAAAAGATCAAAAAGACCAGAGATCTGGTGGGGGCTGTGATACGAGAAAAATCAACTTCACTTATGACACTGGCAAAACTCATGGGAGTTCTGGTAGCAAACACGGAAGCACTACAATGGGGGCGTTTCCACCTGCGTCCTTTACAGTCCCTTCTAAGACCATTTCAGGAGAAAATAACAGCCAAGTCAAACATCAGAGTCAGGTTAACTCCTGCCGTAAGGAGCAGCCTCTTGTGGTGGCTGAAACTGGTGAATCTTGGTCAGGGACGTTTTTTT
This sequence comes from Paroedura picta, assembly GCF_049243985.1. Classification (NCBI taxonomy): domain Eukaryota; kingdom Metazoa; phylum Chordata; class Lepidosauria; order Squamata; family Gekkonidae; genus Paroedura; species Paroedura picta. Next base: position 71,539,516 of record NC_135373.1, on the reverse strand, counting down.
GTGATAGAACAAGAATTAGTCCTATTTACAGATGCCAGTCTGTCAGGGTGGGGAGCCATTCTGGAGACTTGGCATGTTCAAGGGAAATGGTCAGCACAAGAGAGGGAGTTTCCAATAAACCTATTGGAAATCAGAGCAATTTGACTGGCCTTGGTACACTTCCAAATCAAATTACAACAAAGCATGTCCTGGTAAGAACGGACAATGTTGCAGCCGAGGCTTATTTAAACAAGCAAGGGGGGACGAAATCTCCCTCACTTCACAAGGAAGCATCACTGATTTTACAATGGGCAGAGAAGACTCTTCTGTCCCTGAGAGCAGAACATATCAAAGGGGTACTGAATGTACAGTCCGACTGGCTCAGTTGACAGGAGATTTCCGAAGCAGAATGGTCCTTGAATCGGGGTTTATTCAAAATGATTGTGTAACACTTTGGCAATCCAGTGGTAGATCTATTTGCCAGTCAGGAGAATGTGCTCTTACCTCGGTTTTTCACCAGGTTTGCTCAACCCAGAGCAGAACAGATAGATGCCCTGACGGCTCAATGGCTTCAGGGTCTGTTATATGCATTTCCTCCAGTCCCAATCATTCCCAAGGTACTCAGAAAGGTCAGACAACAGGGGGCACAGGTAATCCTAGTGGCTCCTTATTGGCCACGCAGACCATGGTTCGCAACAATCCTGCGTCTAGCGGTGGGGAAACACCTGTAATTACCGGTAATACCAGATCTCTTGACACAGGGGCCGATTTGGCATTACGGGCCAGGCTGGCTACAGCTGACCGCGTGGAGACTGAATGGTCAGCTCTGCTAAAATGCGGCCTTCGTGAAAAGGTGACTAGCACCATACTGGCGGCCAGAAAACCTTCTACTGTTAGGATGTATAATTATTCTTGGAAGGTATTTGTCAGGTGGTGCAGACGGAAAAACAGGACCCTTTAAAGCCTGGGTTATGGGTCGTATTGGAATTTTTACAAGAAGGATTGGATAAGGGTTTGAAACCATCCAAATTACGTAGACAGGTGGCAGCCTTGGTGACAGTTATTCCGAAGGTTCAAGGGTTTTCCTTAGCCAAGCATCCTCACGTTACTAGGTTTCTGAGGGGAGCCACGGCAGTTTCTCCCCTAGCCGTGCATCGTTTCCCAACTTGGAGCCTGAGTGTGGTACTATCAGCGTTGCTGAGACAACCTTTTGAAGCTTTACAGGATATTTCATTGAGGCATTTGCGACTCAAGGTTATTTTCTTAGTTGCAGTAACGTCTGCTAGACGAATTTCAGAATTAGGAGCTTTATGCATTAGGAAAGATCTTGTGTGTTCCACAAAGATAAGGTGGTTTTGAGGACAGATCCTATATTTAGGCCCAAGGTGGAATCTAGATTCCATAGGATGCAGGAAATCAATTTGCTTACATTCTTTCCTGACCCTAAACATCCTAAAGAAGTTTTGTGGCATAAATTAGATGTACGAAGGGCCCTCAGGGCATTCCTTATACGTATGGAGCCATTTAGGAGATCAGAGTCAATGTTCATAAGCATTTCTCCGCCTAATAAAGGAGAAAGGATGTCTGCTGTGGCTATTGGAAAGTGTCTCAGGGATTGTATTGCTGAAGCATACAGTTCATTGGGTAGGCCTGTGCCCTCTGGCATTACAGCTCATTCAGTTAGGGGGGCTGCAACGAATGCTGCCATGATAAATTCTGCCTCTGTAGAACAGATCTGCAAGCGGCTACCTGGTCTTCAATTTCCACCTTTATTAGGCACTATAAGCTTAGTGATTACAGTGCAGCGGAGGCTGCCTTTGGCAGAAGTGTTCCTTTACAAGGCTTAGATTCAGACGACACAATCCCGCCCGGGACAAAGTAAGCTCTTGCATATCCCATCAAGGATGGAGTCCTAGAACCAGGGGAGAATGCCCATTGGCACTTACCGTGAAGGGTACTTCTCCCTGGGTTCTAGGACTCCATCCAGCCCTCCCTGGGCGTCATCTGAAATTTAGTCCTGTTATAGTCATTATGGGACAGGAAAAGGGGGAATATTGGAATTTAGTTGTTCGGAACTGTTTTTTCTGCTTCCTCTTCCACTATTTCATGTTCTTATTATTAAAGAAAAAAGAAAAATTATTACAGAGAGTTATTGTTATGGTAGTTTGGAGTATTGTTTCTCTGAGCTTTGGAAGGATCACAACTGAAGATGAGGGCGGTTCTACCAGGGAGACAGGAAGAGGAAGTAAATTTAAGGCCTGCCTCCTTAGCACCAGTGGTGAGAATCACCCATCAAGGATGGAGTCCTAGAACCCAGGGAGAAGTACCCTTCACGGTAAGTGCCAATGGGCATTTCGTCATGATTCTAGGTAACAGCAGCTGATTTCACTTTGACTTTAATGGTACCACTGCAGTGCTATAGCGCTATAACACTTTAAAATGTTTTTTAAAAACTCTGAAAGAATGTGTGGGGAAAAACTGATGCTGATTGGGTTGGCCATAGCATTTTAGACACAACTCTAATGGAAGAATATTTGCTGTGTATAACTCCCGTCCCTGTATTGCTTTATTTGAAATTGGGTCCATAGTGAATAAGGGTAATATAAAAACCCTCCTCTGCAGGATCATTGGGAAGATTACTGGGAAAGTGTACATGAAGAGCTTTTATCACTCAACTATATATGCTGCATAATAACGGAATAATCTTGCTATGACTATACAGGAGTTGATGAACTGCCATTTGTGTATATAATGACATATAATTAGCTTTATCATTATGTGCCAATTGTGCATATTCACATTTGTTTATTTTTGTTAAACATTACCAATTTCCAAACCTCACCTGTTAAATCAAACTCATAGTAAACAATTTGAATTAAGAAATAGTTGGTGAATTCCTTGTTTGCATTCTAGAGACCAGAAATATTACTAGTAATAATATTTTGCACAATTTTCCTCTTAATCTGTTAACTAAAGTTGAAAATGGAGTATAGGCACAATTTCTTAATGTTATGCATTGCCTGGTCTTCTTTGGACTGTATTAATGGGTTAAAATGTGCTCAAATTTTGCAGTCTGTTTTTTTTTAAATTACATATAGAAATGAAAATAAGCTTGTCTACATACTGGTGCATCTACAATCCACAATCTGTATTCTAGTAAGCCTTTTGTACCACCCGGAGATGGTAGTAAGTTTGAAATCTGAATGGGAGATATGCATAATTACTTTGGTTCAAGCCTTCAAAATCCCAGTGATAAATACATGTTAAAATACTGAAGTATTTTATGCTATCTACTAACCTCACAATTAAATTACTATGTAAAGTTGGTTAAGTAACACAAAAGTTATTACATTAAGGTGTGCTTTATGAAGAGACCAATGACAGGGCTGCAATGAAACATGCTAATAGATTATATGCTGTAGCAATATATTGCCTTTTTATTGCTTTTCCACAGGCAGCAGATTCATGTATAGTTATTACTTGCTACATTATCTGCTAGTTTTCTATCAAAAGTGATTCATTGTGTTGAACCATTAATCCAATACTTATTCTTGGTGAAAATTCACTAGCATTAACACTATATAAAGCTTTGACTTAAATCCACTTTCTTCTGCTCATTTTAACAATGGGAACACAGAATTTCTAAAGATTCATTGTCAATGTTTTTAACATGGTAGCATTTCTAGATTTAAGGTTGTTTTTAAAGTTATATATTATTGTGACCAGAACCATCTGGGATTTGAGATGCTGAATGTTCGTAAATCTAGTGTTGGAAATATTGATGTGTATTGCATTAGTTATTGAATAACAGGAATAAAATTTTGCTCATACATAGTATAAAATGGGGTCTTTTGTAGTAGCACATGGCCTGTTTAGGATGATATAACAGACACCGAATGTTCACATATCAAACAAAATGCCATCTTTCTGTAGAAGAGAGGTGTCAAAAAGTTTCTTTGTACCTTTAACGCTTGTGATTATGTAGTACAAAATGCAGAGTTTGTAAAATTTCTTGAATATACAGGCAAGAAATGAATAATTCAAAACAACTCATAAGTTCTACATTCTATTGTATCTTTTATAACACAGGCAGTAGATAGCATTATGTTCCCAGTAGAGCTGAATTTGCACAAGTTACACCTCTGAAAATGCCAGATGGTCTATGGTCTACTTTTGAGAGCTGTCACATATGTAAAGATTTGAAAAAAAAGAAAAAGAAAGACAGCTGAATGAGAGCAGTGGATCATTAAAGGGAGAGTGAGAGTCCCTGGGTATCACTGTGTTTTAAGAAAGCATTTTGTCATTTCCCATATTACTCTTCCTTCTTTTCTTTTTCTAAAAAAGACATATACAACCTTTAAAAATACTATAAAAACAATTCTGTTTTAAACTAAATGGTTGTGGCTTAATCTTAAAACTGTCATTTTTTTATTCTTTGTACTAGGATGCAGTCATATGGTTCCTAATTGGTTTCAAGTGTATTTTAACCATAAGATTCAAGTCTCCCTAGTGAAAAATTATCAATAAAGTTAAAATAAATTTAAATTGGTATAACTAATACATTTGGGGGTTTTATTCACTTTTGATTTGACCTATATATCATATGTGAATACTCTAAAGCCAGTCAGCTAAAAAGTTGTATGTTAATGTTAAAAGACTGAAATAAGAGTACTTTGGGAACAGAATTCATATTTTGATCTTAGTATAAAGATAATAAAATGAAACTACAACAAATAACTATGGATTACTCAGCTTCTTCAACACAAGTCTTTAATTGACAGATTAGACATGATATTTAAGACAAAATATGCGATCATATTCCATGACTATAATACTGAAAGGTGAATAGTCCCCTCATCCCATTTGCTAGCATCTAAAATTAATAACTTTCCATTTTAGTAACTCAGTTGTCTAGATTAGGGATGGGCACAAATTGCATTTTTTGCAGCTTGGTTTGTGACTGACCCATGAATTGAACTACAACCCCCTATGAACAGGAAGGTTGGCTCACAAACTGACCCAGTGTTCATATCAATTACTGAGCCATTTAAAGTTTTAAACCCCTGCTTTCTGCTCTTGTGGCAGGGCTATTTAAGCCACTGCTCTCTGCCACTTATGGTGATCAAAAAGCAAGGGGTGAAATAGCTCAGTGACTCAGCCATTTAAACTAGGTTTTCTCCCCACGGCTTTTGACAGGAAGCAGAAAGCAGTAGTTTAAATGGTTCCCTACTATCAACTTTCATGAAAGTTCTTGGCAGTTATTCAGTTGATGAACATTACTTCTTGAATCACAAAACGTACAAACGGTTTGACAGTTTGCAATTCGTAAACCAGTTTGCGCCCATCCCTAGATTAACAGAATGCTTTGTGTGTTTTCTCTACTTATTCATTGACAAATGATACTAGCTGTTTCTACAGAGATGCTGGTGAAGCATAACTTTATATGCCTGTGAACTGGTCAATATGCTTTTGCATCCCTGAAATGTGTGCCGTTTTATCCATACAATGTAAGATGCAAACAGTGGTTTTGAGTGGTGGCTTCTAATCAGGAGAGCCAGATTTGATTCCCCGCTCCTCCATATTCAGCCATCTGGGTGACCTTGGGCTAGTCACAGTCCTGTTAGAACTTTTCTCACACAGCAGACCTTTCAGAGCTCTCTCAACACCATGTACCTCACAAGTTGTCTGTTGTTGGGAGAGGAAGGGAATGCGATTGTAAGCTACTTTGATAGTCCTCTGAGTAGTGAAAAATGGGGTATAAAAGCCAACTCTTCTTCTTTTGTCTATTCACACATATAAATGGAACATTATTCAAAGACTGTTTTATTTAACGTTTCAGCAGAATCTTTTTAGATTTTCCTTTCTGACAGGATGTTAGAATATTTGTGATTGAGAGATGGTTGAAATTAACATATAGTTCTATGATTGTGCAGCTTTAGTAGTATTTCTTTAACAAGCTGGGGCCCTGTAAGAAGTCATGGGAAGGTGGTTGCTTCCATTCTCTTTTTGGCATCTCTTTCTTCATCCATTTTTTCATTTGTCTTTGTTACAGTCCTGTTAGAACTTTTTTCACATAGCAATTCTCTCAGAGCTCTCTCAGCACCATATAATTGAAGGACTGCCTGGCTGACTGTGCTCCCTGTAGACTATCACACATTGCTAGCTGCAACTGGCTAGTGGTCCCTTGCTCCCGAAATATTTTCTTGGCCTCAATCAGGGTCAAGATCTTTTTGAAAGTAGCCCAAGCATGGTGGAATTAACTCCTGGAATATCTGTGGGCCCTTCAGAAGCTTTCTCAGTTCCAAAGGGTCAGCAAACAGAGGTCTTCCACCAGGCTTTTGGTTGGGGCCAATGAAGTTCCTACGGTACAACATCTTATTGGCCTCCTCCTATAACCTCAGAAGAGCTCTCTCCTGGAACAAATAAGACCTGAAGTGTTGTTGTTGTTGTTGTTGTTGTTGTTATTATTATTATTATTATATTTATACCCCGCCTCCCCCCGAAGGCTCGAGGCGGCTTATAACATTTGCAGGCAGATTGTGCTGATGATTGGAATCCTAGCTATTCTTATAATTTTTATTTATGCTGTTTTAGTGTTTTATGATGAATCTTTTATTGTATTTGTTATGTTGTAAACACCTGTGAGCCATCACTTGGGAGGGATGGTTATCTAAATCTAAATAAATAAATAAACATGTTCTTTCCCAGGGTGACAGGGATTCCCAAACTATTAATCTTAAGAAAACTTGGAACAAAAATATTGAGGCCCAAACTCAGATGTGGTGTAGGATATAATGGTAGTTAATTATGTCTGCAGGGTTATCCTGCAGAATATTGAACCCAGCACAGTTTGTATGTGTTAAGCTCAATATGATGTTCTATATAGGATGCAAAAAGAGAAATCGGTGTATGGAAGTTATCTGTAGTTCATGTGTTGTAGCTATAGTATTACGAGATGCAGTTTGGAAATTGCAGGAGAGGCATTAAACTAGTTTAGCTATAGTACAGTGGCTCTCAACCTTCCGAATGCCGTGACCCTTTAATACAGTTCCTCATGTTGTGGTGACTCCCAACCGTAAAATTATGCAAGTGTTCTTTCACAGACATTACATGGAAACTGACCAATGGCGTGAAGATCCATTGTTCATTATTGTATTAAAACTGTTTTTTTTCCGGGGTTTCTCAGTTCAGTTCTGCCTCTTGTCCTGCCGAGCTGCACTGCCACCTAGGGTGCCTGGAGGAAGACTGCGCTGCGCTGGAGGAGTGTGCTGCGCTGTGCTGGAGTGGCTGGCGGCTGAGTACGGGCACCTGCGGGAGGAGCGGCAGCAGTGGCAGCACCCCCCCAGACAAGCTGTTCACCCTGCCACGACCTCTGCGAAAGGGTCATTCGACCCCCAAAGGGGTCCCAGGTTGAGAACTACTGCTATAGTAGATGCAGGATCAATTTTGTACTCAACTTGGAGAGACTTCAGCTGACCTGGAAAGACTTACTGATACCCAGTTATAATTCTGAGCCAGAATTCTATACTTATCATAGAATTATAGAATCATAGAATTGGAAGGGGCCATACAGGCCATCTAGTCCAACCCCCTGCTCAACGCAGGATCAGCCCAAAGCATCCTAAAGCATCCAAGAAAACTGTGTATCCAACCTTTGCTTGAAGACTGCCAGTGAGGGGGAGCTCACCACCTCCTTTGGCAGCCTATTCCACTGCTGAACTACTCTGACTGTGAAAATTTTTTTCCTGATATCTAGCCTATATCGTTGTACTTGTAGTTTAAACCCATTACTGCGTGTCCTTTCCTCTGCAGCCAATGGGAACAGCATCCTGCCCTCCTCCAAATGACAACCTTTCAAATACTTAAAGAGGGCTATCATGTCCCCTCTCAATCAGGCTGAACATTCCCAAGTCCCTCAACCTATCTTCATAGGGCTTGGTTCCTTGGCCCCAGATCATCCTCGTCGCTCTCCTCTGTACCCTTTCAATTTTATCTACGTCCTTGAAGTGAGGCCTCCAGAACTGCACACAGTACTCCAGGTGTGGTCTGACCAGTGCCGTATACAATGGGACTATGACATCTTGTGATTTTGATGTGAAGCCCCTGTTGATAAAGCCCAAAATGACATTTGCCTTTTTTACCGCTGCATCACACTGCCTGCTCATGTTTAGTTTACAATCCACAAGTACCCCAAGGTCTCGTTCACACACAGTGTTACCTAGAAGTATATCCCCCATCCAGTAGGTATGCTTTTCATTTTTCTGACCCAGATGCAGAACTTTACACTTATCTTTATTAAATTGCATCTTGTTCTCATTTTCCCATTTTCCCATTGTGTTCAGATCTTGTTGAACTCTGTCTCTATCTTCTGGAGTATTTGCCAGTCCTCCCAATTTGGTGTCATCTGCAAACTTGATGATTAGTCCCTGCACCCCCTCCTCTAGATCATTAATATGTTAAAACGTACCGGACCGAGCACCGAGCCCTAAGGTACCCCGCTACTCACCTCACTCCAATCTGATGAAACACCATTGACAACAACTCTTTGGTTCTCTAACCAATTCCCTATCCACCTAACTATCTGAAAATCCAGATTTCAGTCCTCCAATTTATCCATCCATGGGGAACTTTACTAAAAGCTTTACTAAAATCCAAGTAAACAACATCAACCGAATTTCCACGATACAGCAAACCTGTTACTTGGTCGAAAAAGGAAACCAGGTTGGTCTGACAGGACCTGTTGGAGACAAATCCATGCTGACTTCCTTGGATCACCAAATTGTCCTCCAGATGTTTGCAGATTGCTCCCTTTAATATCTGCTCCATTATCTTCCCCACAACAGAGGTCAGACTCACTGGTCTGTAGTTTCCCGGGTCATCCTTCCTCCCTTTTCTGAAGATCTGAATAACGTTTGCTCTCTTCCAGTCCTCCGGGACATCGCCAGTCCTTAAAGAGGTCCCGAAGGTTGTGCAAGTTCTCTGGAAGGTTCTTTGAGCACTCTCGGGTGCATTTCATCCGGCCCAGGGAATTTGAACTTATCCAGTGCAGCTAAATGCCTCTTGACAACTCTCTGTCCATGTCAATCTGCCACCAAACACTATCTCTTGGCTACTGCCATCTCTAGATGTGCCTAAACCCTTTGACCTGTAAGAAAAAACAGATGTAAAATAGAGTCTTTCTGCTTTCTCTGCATCCTTCGTTAGAGTTTGTCCATCGGCACCCAACAGTGGGCCTATTGTCTCCTTTACGTTTGCTCCTCACATAACTGAAAAATCTTTTCTTGTTACAGTGGGCTTCCCTGGCCAATCTTAGCTCACTCTCAGCTTTGGCCTTTCTGATGATTGATCTACAGTGACTAGTAACCTGTAGGTACTCTTCTTTAGAGCTCTGTCCTTCCCTCCATTTTCCTTTTATTTCTTAGTTCCTCTTGAAGTTCTCTGTTCATCCAAATAGGCTTATTACAGCTCCTGCAGTGTTTTCGTCTTTCTGGGATAGTCATTGATTGAGCATGCAATAGCTCTTGCTTGAGTAGCACCCACCCTTCACATGCTCCCTTCCCTTCCAGCATTCTCGTCCATGGTATGACACTCACCATGTTTCTGAGTTTATTAAAGTTTGCCCTACGAAAATCCAACATCCGCATCTGGTTACAAGCTGGTTACTGTCTTTCATTGAAAGACAGCTATCTAGTTGCTGTCTTTCATTGGTATGAGGAAAGGTGATTTCCTACGGAATTGCAGAAAGTTTTGGCTTGGATTCTGTCTTGAGTGCAAGTAGAGAAGTACTTATTTTCACACCTTTATAGTATAACTAGATCTAAAGCACATTTTGTATTTAAATAAATTGGGCGCTAGTTGTTCCCCCCGCCCCCGAGTCCCAAAGGCTTCTGCGTTCCTGGGGGCGGCGGGTCAGCGTGGCGGGCCGCGGTGCCTTCCCAACCCCCCCATAGGGCAGAAGGCTTCTGTCGGGGCGGCCTTCTGTGGTTCGAAGACAGCCTACCTGTAGTGTGGGCTGGCGGCTGGACAGTGTCCGTGAGCTGCTGGGATGCCGGGTCGTCGATGGCTGTGAGGCAGCCGGGCATGTTCGGCGCTGAGGGCGGCCGGTTCCGGTGGTGGCGGCCAGCGGTATGCTGGGGGCCGTTGGGGGTTGGGGGGAGTGGGAGGAGAACCATGCATGCTCCAGATCCGGCGCATGCGTGGTGTCTTGTGGTCCTGTGGGGGGAGGGGGGAGGCAGGGACGCATGCGCGGAGCTCCGTGCATGCGTGGGTCAGTTTGTTGGCGGTGGGGCAGCCGCGGGCCGGAGCGCGTCGGGGGAGAACAGTTCAGTGTTCCAGGGGGTGAGTAAGGTGTTCTGTGACGGCGCGGGTGGTTGGTGGGGCAAAGGGTGGTGTGGGGGGGTAGGGCTTTGGGGTGGGAAGCGCGGCAGAGTGGGGGTGCTTGTAGTGTGATGTGTTGGGGTGGCTCGCGATGGAGGAGGGCTGGATGTTGAGGAGTGTGGCTCGTACTGCGGTGGTGAAGGGGGAGATGTTGGGGGGGGTATCGGGAGGATGGGGAACCAGCGGGCAGCGGTTACCGGCAGGCAGTGGCGGCTGACCTGATTCTGGCAGCAGCGGGGTGCTGGGAGGCGGAAGGCGTCGTGGGAGGCGTGGAATTCCGTTTCTGCTCCCCATCAAGTTGGGAGGGTTTGCGGCTGGAAAGGAGCAGGGCTGCTGCGACAAAGTCCCTGCTCCTTTCCCCGCATTGATGCGTAGTCTCTGGTGGCCAAGGAGACAATGGGGAGGTGCACTTTGCGCTCCTCCCCATTTTCTCCTTGGTCCAGGATTGACACTCGGAGGGTCGGCTCCTGATTCGCCCCTTCGAGTTTTTATCCCGGACTGAGCCCGCCTTAACTCCTCCCAACTTGCCCTTAGCCTTTTATTACTAACCGCGGAGCGGTTTACAGATGAATAGTTGGACCAGTTAGTTCTCTCACCCTAATGCACCAAACAGGATTGTTTTTATTTTTAGGATAAAAATTCAATGGAGGGGGAGCGAATAGTGTGTACCATCTTATGAAACCTGGAGAAAAATTATTGTTGTGACTATAAAACCTTCAGTTTTTAAACATTAAATTTATAGACTGTCCCCTTCTGCAAGCAGACTCGAAATAGTTCAAACATTTGTTTTTATTTTATTTTATTACTTTTATTTATTTACATTTATTTTTAAGAAATATGTGTACCAACTTGTCAACCTATTGATATCTGAAACGTATATATAAAGTTATTTGTACAAAAATGCATCAGTCAAAAAAAGTTCAAAGATTCAGAAGTATTAAAGCAAGGTTCAGAAGATAAAATTAAGCCACTAGCGTAACTAAAGAATTCATGCAGTTTTAGCGTGGCACTAAAGGCATATAAATTTATATATTTGAACAGGGGCATTTGAGTGGCTTCCCCCTACAAAGATCCTGTGGCTGGCTCCCACAGAAAGTTTCTCTGCAGGTTGGGGGCAACACTGAAGCTAGGAAATGTGGCATGATAGAATCAAAAGAGTCGAATTTGAGCTAATAACTGTATGCAAAATTTTACTTTTTGCTAAGACTCCAGCTTTGTGTTCACCGAGTAAACAAAATAAATAATTTGATTCTGCATTAACTTTACAACTCTTTTCTCTCCTTCTCTTTAAAGCCCAGCCTGAACGTTTGCCCCAGCCAAATGCTTCACCACCCGAAAAGCACAAGGAAGAAACTGGCAGAGCACAAAATGGTCATGCAGGTCTGAGTAATGGAAGTGGAATTCACAGTGGAATCAAACTTGTAGCAAAAGATAGTAGACAATTCTCAGCACCCGTTTCCCAAAAAATGCACAAAAAAATTCAGTCCAGCTTGTCTGTCAACAGTGAAGGCAGCAAAAAAAGCTCTGCATATTCTCATAAGCCAAGTTCCTCACCTGAAGGTAAGCTTGAAATCCTAGCAGAAAGCTGAATGCAGAACAACCACAACCTATTCTTGCCAGTATCCCCCCAAATAATTAGAGCATGAGTCTTATTCCAAAAAGCAAACAGAGATAGTAATAAACCACTTCCTCAAAAAAAAATTTAGTATTTGAAGGAAATCAAAATGAAGGGTTTCCTTTTTTCAAACATGTCTGCACCTTGTTTGTGAGAGTACACTTGAGTGGAGTATTTGTTAATTGCTAGGCAGTAATTTTTTGGGTACAATGCTGTGTGTAGAAACCTCAGGGGAGGGGTGGTAGCACTTGGAATTGCAAACTCTTTTTCAATGAAATTTTGTCATTGAATTTTGGCATAGTGTTTCCTGCTAGCCTATATATTTTGAACAGAATGTATTCAGAATGTATTCAGAACATATTCATCTTCTTTGTTCAAGTCAGTAAATAATGTGGATATACAAATGCTGCTACTTTCTACCCTAAAGGTAAAGGTATCCCCTATGCAAGCACTGGGTCATGTCTGACCCTTGGGGTGATGCCCTCCAGCGTTTTCTTGGCAGACTCAATACAGGGTGGCCTTGCCAGTGCCTTTCCCAGTCATTACCGTTTTACCCCCCAGCAGCAAGCTGGGTACTCATTTTACCGACCTCGGAAGGATGGAAGGCTGAGTCAACCTTGAGCCGGCTGCTGGGATCGAACGCCCAGCCTCATGGACATCACTTCAGACAGCATGTCTGCTGCTTACCCCTCTGTGCCACAAGAGGCTCGTCGACTTAGAATGGTTTAACTCTGTTTAGAATTACACTTCAGGTATCTGTTCTGTGTACTGTGAGGAGAAGGTCAGGAGGAGGAGAAATCCTAGTGATATAACTTCCTGGCTTTGGATAATGTTGTATATTAATTGAGATGGATTGGCTTCTTGGGAAGAAAGGAGTAGAGAAAGGAGATTGATTTACATTTTGAAATCCATAAACAATTCCTCTGGATCTTGGGAAAGATCCAGTTGAGTTCTAACTAGGTTAAATGAACTGATTACTTCCTTGTCCTCCAGCTAATTTTTGATGTGAAAACATCTTTTGCTGCACCTGGTACCCAAATGCACCAGAAACCAATGATGGAAATTTCTAACTCCTGATGCGCCTTGCATGCCAGGGTGTGGGAGCGGAGTGCGGACTCCCATTTCCTAGTGTACCTGGAAGTGCCATGTGAAAGGATGGAAAGAGGCAGCCGGGGGAGAGTGGGTGGTAGCCTTGATGAACTTGGCCATGCGGGAGGCTCCAATCTCAGCTGCTGTTGTCACCACTATGACTCCTGAATATTTCCTCCACAGCCATTGCTGCCTCCTTCTCTTCCCCAATGGCAGCGCAGTCCACCTGCTTGTTGGCCTGCCTGGGCCCTGAAGCCCTGCCAAGCTTTGATGGCAGACATCCAGGCACTCCTACATGGAAACAGAACTGCAGCACAGCTAACCCAGGTTGCTCTACAACACCAACTCAGAGGTGAACTGGCTGGCCTTCTTCTTTTGGGGGCTGGCCTTGCCTCAGGTCCCAGCAGCTGAGTAGCCTCTTTCCCCAATCCATCTGTCAAGAGCTGGCCCCAGCTAACCAGACTGATACATCTGGCCACTCCTCACTTACAGCGTGTTATTCAGAAGTAAATCACAGCATGGTTGTAATTTCTCTTGGATTCAGAGGGACTTGCTTCAAGGGAAATGGGTGATAGTGCGCAGATTTTTATTTGATGGTGATTTTTCCCTTTCCTCTGTGCCAGATGTTCTCATGTGAGCTGGTGGAGCTGGGTGATTCGCAGAGGCACTTGTTGAACAGTGGGGATAGTGGTGTTAAGTTCTGAGGAGATAGATAATGCTATTCTGAGCCGGAAAGCTCTGCTCCTTCCTGCCTCTTGCTTTCCTGTTGCCAGAGAACCCCTTTCTTTCCTTTTTCTTTCACCAAGGGCAGCTTCTGATCACTTTCCAGCTTTTCTGCCTTACAAATCTTTAAGCAGCTGCACATGAACTACATTAAAGAAAGCACTTATGAAAGTGCATGCTCACTACCTCCATCCCCAACTTGCAGTAGGCTTCCCTTCATTAGCATGATAAACATCCTACATTTCAAGTTTTTCAGGGAAATTTCCCATGTTTGATTTTCTTTTTTGTTGTTGAAGAGGTACGTTACATAAATGATATGCTTGTGAATAAGGCATGGATTGCTACACAACCGTCCTGTTACTGCTGCTGGGCCAACAGCCCATGAGGTCACCATTGCCCGCATGCAGCAGTATGAGCTCTGGAAGCAGCCCAATGGTGATGATATTTTCACATAATCTTATGCGAGAATCTGATTCTTGCAACATTTTTCTTAAATTATCACTTATTTCTCATGCTAGCAAAGTTATGCTCAAAATTTTACAAGCTAGGCTCCAGCAATATGTGGACCGAGAACTTCCAGAAGTACAGGCAGGATTTCAAAGAGGCAGAGGCAGAAGAACTAAAGATCAAATTGCCAACATACGCTGGATCATGGAGAAAGCTAGGGCGTACCAGAAGAACATCTACTTCTGCTTTATTGACTATGCTAAAGCCTTTGATTGTGTGGAACACAACAAATTGTGGCAAGTTCTTAAAGAGATGGGAGTACCAGAGCATCTTATTTGTCTCTTGAGAAACTTATATGCAGGTCAAGAAGCAACAGTGAGAACCGAACATGGAATCACTGATTGGTTCAAAATTGAGAAAGGAGTTCGGCAAGGCTATATACTGTCGCCTTGCCTATTTAACTTGTATGCGGAGCACATCATGAGAAAGGCGGGATTAGAGGAGTCACAAATTGGGATCAAGATTGCAGGGAGAAATATAAATAACCTCAGATATGCAGATGATACCACTCTAATGGCAGAAAGTGAACAGCCTGCTGATGCGGGTGAAGGAGGAGAGTGCAAAAGTTGGCTTGAAACTCAACATCAAGAAAATGAAGATCATGGCATCCAGCCCTCTCAATTCCTGGCAAATAGATGGGGAAGAAATGGAGATAGTGACAGATTTTATTTTCCTGGGCTCCAAGATCACTGCAGATGGGGACTGCAGCAAAGAAATTAAAAGACGCTTGCTCCTGGGGAAGAAAGCTATAGCAAATCTAGACAGCATCCTAAAAAGCAGAGACATCACTCTGCCAACAAAGGTGCGTCTAGTCAACGCTATGGTCTTCCCAGTTGCAATGTATGGCTGCGAAAGTTGGACCATAAGGAAGGCTGAGCGTCAAAGTATTGGACTGCAAGGCAAACAAACCGGTCAGTCTTAGAGGAGATCAGCCCTGACTGCTCCTTAGAAGGACAGATCCTGAATATGAAACTCAAATACTTTGGCCACCTCATGAGAAGGAAGGACTCCCTGGAGAAGAGCCTAATGCTGGGAGCGATCGAGGGCAAAAGAAGAAGGGGACGACAGAGAATGAGGTGGCTGGATGGAGTCACTGAAGCAGTTGGTGCAAACTTAAATGGACTCCGGGGAATGGTAGAGGACAGGAAGGCCTGGAGGATCATTGTTCATGGGGTCTCGATGGGTCGGACACGACTTCGCACCTAAAAACAACATAGAACTTCTCCATCTTTGGCTGCAGAGCACATAGTCACTCTGATTTCTGTGTTGACCGTCTGGTGTTGTCCATGTGTAGAGTCGTCACTTGGGTTGTTGGAAAAGAGTGTTTGCTATGACCATTGCATTCTCTTGACAAAACTCTACCAGCCTGTGCCCTGCTTCATTTTGTACAAGGCCAAACTTGCCTGTTATCCCTGTTATCTTTTGGCTTCCTACTTTAGCATTCCAATCCCCCATGATGATAAGCGCATAAGTTTTTGGCATTGCTTCTAGAAGCTGTTGTAGGGCTTCATAGAACTGGTCAACTTCATCCTTTTCAACAGCAGTGGTTGGGGCATAGACCTGGATTACTGTGATGTTGAATGGTTTGCCTTGGATTCAAACTGATTATAGGACCTAGCTTAGTCAAAATTTTAATTATCGTAATTATTAATGCTGCTTCATAAATCATTCATATTCAGAAATGTAATCTGATCCAGTCCTCTATATTTGCCATTTCAGATGGCACAAGGATGATCTATTTCTTGCTGCCTCATAACAGCCTCTGCTGCAATTATGGGGGAAAATTATCAACAAGGATTCAAATGTAGACATATGTTAGCTGTGCTAGGTGATTCTTAACTTCAGGGAGCTTTGATTTATGGGACTCCTTCCTTTCTCCCCATCAGTGTTTTAGTCTCCTGAGAAGTGTGTGTCTGTGTTATTTCTAAATACACTGGCTCCAAGTGCATAATCGGATACTCTGGGTTTTGCTGCCGTTGCGTTCCTTCCCGTGCATAAGCAGTTTGCTTCACTTCTTCCTCCTCCCGCCGTTTCAGCGGCCGTGCATAATAGGCCATACAGAGCCATACATCCTACAGTATAAAGCTCTTTACTTTGTTTATCTGTTATTTTATAGGTAAGCATATTATCTGACTCTGATCAACGTACAGTTTTACTGATGTTAACTTTAAAGAGCTTTAGAAATTAAAAAGTTCCCTTTTATTCTGAAGAATGTTTTTCTTAATATAAGTCCTTTGAGTCTTAAAGCAGTGGTCCCCAACCTTTTTATCACCGGGGACCACTCAACGCTGGGGACCGGGGATCACTCAGTGCCTTTTACTGAGGCCCGGTGGGGTGGGGGTAGTTTACTTCTCTACTCTCAACCACTGCCCTAACGCTCTCTGATCACTATGGTAATGTTTAAACATCCCTTCAAAATAAGATACAGACACGCCACAACAATGAACATAAGGAACATTTTATTTTCATGGAAATTTTAACTCATGACAATGACAAATCAATGGGAACCCTGAGCTTGTTTCTCTGCAACGAGATAGTCCCATCTGGGAGTGATGGGAGACAATGACACCCGAAGTGTGTTGTAAAGGGCCGGGGGGGGGGATGAAGTAAAGGGCCGGGGGGGGGGGAGAAGGCGTCCTTTGGGGTCCACCTCCAATTAGTCGAAGGACCACATGTGGTCCACTGCCCACAGGTTGGGGATCACTATCTTAAAGGATAGAAGTGTGCTTGGATATAAATGTCTGGGATCTACCCTTAATGTCTTCATATATAGGGCAAAATGGACTCTTATTCTGGCATAAGCTTTCAAGAACCAATGTATTCGTTTTTCGATCGAACCAGCTCCATATGGCTGTTATTCTCATCATTACTAGGTGCTGCAGGTATTTTAGTTTTCCTGGTTGAATAGATAAGGTGGTCCCCCCCCCTTCAGAATCTGTCATTGTCTGTTTAACAAAACTTGTACTTACCACATCAGAGATAGGTGTAAATCATGCATAGCTGCTTTTTAATGGACAACAGCCCAGTTTATAAAAAATTGAGCCTGCATGAATTCATCTGTGTGCATGTATGTGTGTGTGAAGTGCCACCAAGTCACTTCTGAGTTATGGTGACTCTATGAATTAGTGACTCCCCAAGCATCCTGTTGTTGACTGCATTGTCCAGGTCTTGCATACAAAGGGCCATGGCTTCCTTTAGTGACTCAGCCCATCCTGTGTTGGATGTTTCTCTTTTCCTGCTCCTTAAAGTTTTCTATATTTATTGTTGTCTCCAGTGATCTTCTTATAATGCGACCAAAGTTTAGTCATTTTAGCTAGAATTCAGGTTTGATTTGTCTTTTTGGCCATCCAATTAAAAATCAGATTCTAATCTGTTTTTATATGGCAGTGTCATGTGTTTAGATCATGTTTATCTGACAAACAGGTACAATAAATAATCTGCAGTAATCTTCAATAGGTTACTTAGCAACCAGTTTGGCACATGGGTCTCCAACCTTTTTGAACTTTTTATTTCAAAATGCGTGTCTTCAAATCCTGACTTTCTATCCTTTGTTTCTGAGTTGTATCATCTCATGTCCAAAATTTTATCTCTTGATCCTTTTGGTTTTTGTATTCAGCTTCCTACATCATTCCAGTTAGTTAACAGAATTCTGACCTCCTTTCATCTCTGTTGCTCTTGGCCTCTGCCAATTTGTATCTTCCTCATATATTTGCCCTTTTACATGCTTTACTGCTTCCGAACAGTCACTTGAGCAATTTAAATGCCTTTTCCGTGCCTTTCTGGCTGTGTTCCCGCACTGTCATCTCTGTATAGAGCACTGTCTCTCTGGCAGGTGGAACACTCTGGCCACTAGTGTGATTTAATTTGGAAAATGTTGCTTTAGGGCATATGGTACACCAGTGTTTTTGGGATACAGACGACTTTGTTCTTCCATCTTTTAAAATAGATCTTGGGTCCTGTTAGCAGGTGCTTCTGTCTTCTTGGCTCATATTTTTAGATCTCAGTGAGTTTATTGCAGAGACATGATTTAAAACCGAACTTTCAGTGTTGCAACTGATTTTGTAAACCTCTACAACATACTAGATGTAATTGTTTGTAGCAAAGAAATCAGAATTGGAAATATACAAAATATATTGATATATCCAATTAGTTAACGTAGAAGTTCAGTGCATTGAAATGGATGGCAGATCTGTGCATGTGGGGGTCAGCTACTTATAAACAATTTGTACTTGATAAGAGCAGATCCAAGTCTTTACTGTGATCTAACCCAGACAGTGACAAAGATCAAGGATAAAAAACAAAACAGGCTTGTAAAGAGGAATAGGGGATATTCTTTCCATGCTTTCTTCCCTCAGTGTGCCCTTTTTCCTGAGCTGGATCACTTTAGATGAAAAGATTGCAGGAGACAGAATGCCAGCTGGTAACTAGTCTGTCATCAACAAGGGAAAGCTAACTGAAAATCAGATCGTACTATTCCATGTGGATATGCCACTTCTGTTATATATGAGCCTTGCCTGTTCTGTTTCAAGATCTCCCTTACTGGATCATTTCAATTTATTCAAAACAAGCAAGTTTATTTTAGCATAATTGAGGGCCAGGGTACATGTTAACTTCTATTACTTGATTGCCCATGGGGATTTGCAGCATGACTTGCCTAGTTCAGATTGGGACCATAGCATTAGGTAGGGAAGATTCTGCCTTCCCCTATGCCATTTCTCTAATCCAGATTGATCTGTGGTGGCATTGTTTGTCCTATCTTGGTGCCTGCACAGTCAAGATGCATTGTAATGCAGCCCCCAACAGGACAGATAACACCCATTTGAGTTCCTGTGGTAAACTCTTAGATGTCATATTGCTTGAAGTTGATATGATAATCACATGGTAGATGCAACATGTAGTTTAGACCTTACCAGCTGTAGGCTAAGGTTCTATCTGTGTTCTGCTCCTTTCTCCCTTTAAACTTATCACTTAAGTCATGAGTATGTTTTTATGGGTTTTGAGCATGATTTTACTTTTTTACAAAACAATGATGATTTTTAAAGGTTATATATTTAAAGATGGCAAAACAAAGCAGGTACTTCCATCAGTTCTGATTTTTGTTTAATCAGTCATCTTATATTTCTGCTTGTTTTAGTTGTTTGTTTGGTTTTTAAAACTTGACTTTATTTACCTGAAATTAATAGTTTACTTTTCACTTGCATGACTATATTTTTGTCTCCTATGCTATTCTTGAAACCCCTGCTGAGACTTCTGCTCTTGTCTCTGCATGGGCCTTGAGAAAAGCCTTGCTGAGGTCTTCAGCTGCCACTTTGATAGAGATTTTGACTGTTTGATTCTTGCTGTGAGAGGACATGTTGCTTAAGAGGTTCTTTTGGAATTTCTTGATCTCTGTGATGATAGCTATCTAAAATTTGAGCAAGCTCAGCATTTCTGTAACTTTAGTATTTGCCATAAAACTGCTGTAAGAAAACAATAATTAACTTTGTGCTTCAAATCTTTTAAAGAAAAAATATGCATATTCTGCAATATGGATTGGAATGTAACCTAGCTGATTTTAAAATGAGCAGCTGGGAAATTGCAGGCACCTTCATCTAGCATCTGTCCTAGGTAAATTGTTAGAAAGTATTATTAGATAGAATGGCTAACCTTGAAGAAGAACAAGGTTTGTTCAGATAGAATCAGCATGGCTCCAGCATAAGGAAAACGTATCTCAACAAAAAATTTTGAGAGTAGGAGTAATCTAGTATATACTGTACTTGCGCGTATTAGACGATTATGACAAAGAAATTAAAAATTGTATCTTCCAATGATCTCTAGACAGCTACTGAAAACAGCTTCTTTCCAGACAACTTTTAGGGCCAAACTAAATAAAACATTGTCCCTGGTCCCCCCGCCCCAGTGATGCATCTCCATTTTATAGAGTTGGAGAATGCCCTTTAAGAGTGTCATGGTTACCTGATTGTTGAGATAAATGTGGGGGGAGAAGAGGTCCTGCCTTTTCCTCTGTGCTGTTCTTCTGACCGTAAACATCACAAGTAGAGAGCATAATTTTCTGACAGCCCTTGGTGCTATTTCACATTTTAAAATGGCACATGGGGCGGTAGCTGTAAGTTCAGTGGAAAGCTCAACAATTTAATGCTAGCCACTGACTGGCAGTTAGGTCATTATGGTCCAGGGATACCTTTGTCATTAGATTTCTCTCAACCACCTCTTTCTTTTTACAAATTAAGCTATTATGTATTGTCTATTACAGTCTGAAACTGGTGGAGGTAAAATATGGATCGGGAAGTTTCAGCAAAGCCTGAAATGGAACATCAAGAACATAGTCCTTGGAGCTGCCCAGTAGGGCTGGGGGATTCCAGTAATCAGAGGGTATGGCAGATATGACAGTGGGAAATGTGATAATAGAAGATACAAATTTCCTGAATGGTGCTGGCCAGTTTTTTTGGGGGTCAGGCTCTATTCAGTCATGCTTGTAACCCTTCTAATCTCTGACCCCTCTCTAGAGACTATACTGACACTGTGAAATGTTAGGTCGATCAACAATGCCCTCAACTCTCCAAGCGTATTTTGCAGAGCACAAGGTAGATCTGATATGCATGACCCAAACTAGCCCCCCCCAGGTTTTCCATCCCCCATCAGTCCTCGACTTTGGGTAGCAGTGTGTGTGGTAATGCTGGCCCAGGATGTTTATTCCTTTAGAGCACTTCCAGCACCAGTGATCCCAGGTGTTGGACTGGGGTGGGACTTGGTTGAGGTCTTAGCCTTCTGGTTGGTGTACCCTTTGTGTAACATGCCACCAGATGCCCTGCTGGGCCTTCCAGAGGCAGCAGCTGCCTGGGCACTGCAGTTCTCCAGACTGATTATTCAGGGGGATATCAGTATCCATGTGAACTCTGGCCTCTGGACATTGCATCATCCATGGTGATGCTAGGGCTCTCACAAGTTGTTACTGGTCCTATCCCATCAAGCAGTCCACACCCTGGATCTGATCTTTGGTGCATGGGTAGATATTCATCTGATGGTGGCAAACCCTGTCTGGTAGTCAGATTTCTCTGTATATTGTCTCCTCCCTGTATAGGCAAAGGGTTTATTTTGGCTCACCCACACAGACTTATGAAACCAGATGGTTCCCTGAATGCTCTGCAAAATATGCTTGGAGAGTTGGGGATGTTGCTGTCTTCAGTGATTTAGCACTCCAGTGCCCTTTCCACGTTCACCTCAAATGAGCCCCCTGAGCAGTGGGAAACGGGACCTGAGACAGCTAGAGTGAGTGTGCAGCAAGACTCATAACGAAGCCTCAAACACACCTTATAGGATGCTTTTGAAGGCCTATGAGATGGCGCTGAGGATGATTAAATGTGAATTTGATACTGCTTCCATTGTGTTCATGAGCTCATGCCCAGCACAATTATTTAGGTTAGCTTGGTCCCTTACTAAAAAAACAAAGATTTATTGTTGATCTTAAAGGTGCTACTGGACTCTGATATTATTGTGCTATTTCAGACCAACACAGCTACCCATTTGATTTGGTCCTTTACTGTCCTTGAAGATGGGCACCCAACTAATAGTCAATTGGAAATTAGCTGTGAGGCATTTGTGAGCTATTTTTCAGATAAAACCTTATTGCTTCTCTGAGACCTTCCTCATACACTTGATACACTTGTTCTAAGTTGTTTTTAAAGATGTCAGCAAATTGCCTATATTTTGAGGCAAAGAGCAGGGAATGCAACTCTGCCCTTATCTAACTGGAAATTGTATTGGAAGGCAGAAGACTGGACCAGTAAAATGTGTCTTCTTTTAGCTACAGCCTTCACACCACAGCAGTATGCTTGCATTTATCTCAAAATCATTGGATCACATAAAAAGCTTTGAAGCAAACTAGGAAAAATTAAAATAAGCTTATTCTCTGAATACAACTATTTGTCCCTCTCTGTCCCTCCTTTACATAAAAAACATAACAGACAGAAAATTGTATTAGATTTATTCAAGTATAGTCGCCATGACAACAAGCTAATTAATCCCCATCAATCTGGATTTGGTCCTCTTCATTGAACTTGTACTCCCCAGCTTCACTTCATATGTCAAACCTAGTGAGTTCTAGATGAAGGTCACTTATAGGTACATTTATTCTCTATATAAAGAACTTTTAATGCACACAGCTAGTCTTCTTTTCTTCTAGCTTATTTCTATTTCTCCATTTGCCATTTTTATTCCTGCTTGTCATTCAATATTAAATCCTAAATGTTTTCTTGGTATATTTTCCTCTTATGAATGAACTAAGAAAAATTGTGATCAAGTCTAAGTCATTATATATTCCTATATACAAATAGAGATGACCAGAAATTTGTGATGGTTGATTTTTCCTAAAATCTTCCTACTAATAATTTGGAGTAATTTAAAGTCATGTCTTTCATAGAAAAGCACAGTTTTTGGTCCTTGCTTCCTGAACTAGAATAAAATATTAAAATAATAATATGATGTTACATGCAAGCAGCTTCTTCTCCTTCCCTTCTCCTTCTCCTTCTCCTTCTCCTTCATAAGATGTTACACGTAAGCTTTAAAAATGGACATAGTTAAAAGGCAAACACACACTTAATTGGAGCAGACCTTTAAACTTTGCTTATTGAATAAAAAGCTTTATCAGATTTTCTAAGAAAAAAGTATAGATTGTTTCTCAAGTGTACCAGCATCTTAGGGTAGAGACCGCAATAGAGAAGTTCCTACAACATTTCCTTACAGTTCTTATTTCTTGAATAGAGACAATTGTAAAAGCTTTCACACAGTAAGGGTAAGCTGTTCCCAGAGGTCTGTTTCAGACATTCAAAAGAAAGTGGCAATGAATTTTAGAAGAACCTAGTATCTTATATATGACAACAGAGGAAGTATGTGGCATGCATGGTTTCCTGCTGCTTCCTTCACTTAAAAGTATGCTTGGGGGAAGAAAATAAGATTTTCCCTGTGGAGAGTATGCACTTCTTTCTTTGCACTGTCCTGGAGGCGGCATTTAAGAGGAAGGTGAAGTCATCCATACTCTGTCGCTGTTTCTTAAAGCATCTGAAGTGGACCTATGGTGTGCTAAGCCTGAGAATGATAACATTTTTGCTTCAACAAAACTGTTCACTAATCAGAAATAAAGCTTGATATATAAATGTTGTGTTCTGTTTGTAGCAACCTTGTGCAAATGTACCTGCTCGGCCCTTACTGCTGCAGATTCTAATGCAAAAACACAATTTCTCCTTCAGTGGGAGAAGTCATCCAAAATGGTTAGGTCACACCTCCATTCACTCCAGGCAGGGCTATGCAGATATTTGCTAGGACTCTGTTGGAATTATCAAAGTCTGACCCTCCAGTCTGGATAGCCCTGCTGCTTTGGCAGGACACTTAGAGCTCTGTGACTGAACTTAAAAGGAAGAGAAAAAGAAATATTGAGCTTGCCTGTTAAACCAGTGGAAAAGGGTAGAGCTTCTTTGCCTTTGGGCACCAATCCTTTTGCAGTTCTGGAAAAAAAAAAAGAGAGAATGAATGGTCAGGAGAAAACGTTGATGTCCCAGAAAACTCTTCCTGTTTATTCCAGGTGAAATTTTCCTGTGATTGTTGAATCAGGTCCTTAACACATCCAACTATCAATTGAATGTTCCTGAAAAACCAAAGTCCTCAGCTTCTGCCAACTTAGATAGCAGGGATTTTAAGAGCCCTACCATCACCAGGTAATAACAACACTTTGACATCCATAGCCAAAAAATTGTTTTCTACCAGATAAACTATGGAAGACTTCAAGGTCCCTGGATGAACACTCATTGCTCTTCACTCAGGCACTGATTTGCCAAAGGATGGTAAGAACGCTTCGAAGATTCTGTTAAGAAGATGGCTCTTTAAAAAGTCACATAAGGCTTCTTGGGTTCTTAGGGTGTCAGCCATATTTTCCAATTTCAGTTGAGCAGTTTTCATGTGGACAGTCAATTACTACCTGAAGTAATTGGAGCTAAAGAGGTCTTTAATGAAAATAGAGATTTTGCTTCTAATGCCTTACAAGATACCATCCAGTTCTGCACCAGAACGCAAGCAGTTAAAATCATTATCAGAAGAAACAGTTGGATGAAACATTGGAAAGTTGATCCTTTATCAAAAAGTAATTATCATCTGAATAATTTTCTGGAAGGCTGCTTTTTGGAGAATCTACCATAGACAAGATGCTAGTACAAACTAAAGAGAAAAAGAATGCCATGCCCTCAAACTTGGCAGCAAGAGACAAGAACAAGAGATCAAAACATCATTTGTCTTTTTGTGGATATAAGTTGTCTCTATTAGGAAGAGACTCCAAAGATTTCAGGGGATTCAAATCCTTTGGATATAGACCCAAGTCTCACAAGAGATCTTCAGCTTTTAGACAAGACAGGAGCACAGCAGCCAAAAAGAGCACCACCTGAGTACCTCATATGAGATCATCTCCAATACTTTGCAGAGACTTGGCAGCAATGGACAATAGGTCCTTTCCATGACAGGAGGCTACAAAATAGAGTTTATCTTTCCCCCCCCTCCACACAGAGACAACATTTTGTTCCTTTTCTTATTCCCAGTTCTCAAAAAAGACATCATTTATTGCAATTGTTGATCTGGTGTGTAGGGGTGGTAGAGGAAGTATAAAATCAGTGCTTTGAAGGCATTTATTCTGTTCTCTTTGTAATTCCCAAGGAATTAAGGGTCTAGAAACCAATTCTAAATCTGAAAGACCTAAACAACTGGGTTAGAAAACACAAATTCTGAATCTCTCCACATTTTACAAGTGATACAAGAGAATAATTTTCTAATATCTTTAAATCTCAGGGGGTCTTCTCTGTATATTCCTATACAGCTGACAAGGGCAATATCTCAACTTTTCTTTCCAAGCTCAAATTTACCAATACAAGGCCTCTTCTGCAAGGTTTCGTAATGGTCACTCTGGTAGCAAAGCTACATCAGAATGGGGGTTCATGTCTACCCTTAAGGTGACAACATTTTAGTCTGGGGCAAGGATGCTGTGACAACTGTCCAGTGTACAGAACAAACAGTGAACTTTCTACAGTCACATAGATTCTGTCTGTCTGTATTTGAATTTATATACTCCCGTTCCCTGGTGGGCTCATGGCGGTTTGCAATAATCTTAACACTGTCCGTGGCGCTGCGGACTAAATAATACGCTACGGGCTGGGGGGGAGGAGTTAGGGCGGGCGCTGTCCGGGATGAGGAAGGGTGCCGATTGTCCCCTTCCTCCGGACTGACAATAGGAGGCCCTCCGATTGGCCGCCTGCCGGCAAGGGAGCTACTACAATCCGCACTGTGCGCGGCTGGCCGTGCCTCCCTTGCCGTGCCTCGCCGTTGCTCCCTTCCCGGCCGCCTGAGGCTCCCCGTGGCTCCCTTGCCTGCGGCCTGCCGGCTCGGGGGCCACGCACTGCCCCGCTAGCGCCCGCTGTATTTCAGATACAGCAGGCTTGATTACTAGTAAAAGAATAAAACACATTAAAACCCCAGAAAACTTCACTGATTACAGCCAAATACTACTATTGCTAATGTGGCAGGCGAAAGAACACTAAATATCCCACCCCTTTATCCAGCCAGGGGCCAACCTTCCAGTCGTTCTAACAGTGGGAGTGAGGTACCAGATTAGATGTTTCCATAGGGAGAATCCTTAGATCATGAATTGGGACCCCGCCCTGGCCTCAACCATATGCCTGGTGGAAGAGCTCTGTCTTACAAGCCCTGCAAACAGCTGGCAATACCGACAGGGCCCTTAGCTCTTCCAGGAGCTCATTCCACCAGGTTGGGGGGGTCGAGGCCAGGCGAACGTCCCGAGGATCTGGGACTACCAGTAGATTTATATCCGCAGAGCGAAGAGCCATGCAGGGGGCATAAGCAACCAAGCGGTCCTGCAGATAAGTAGGACCCAGACTGTGTATAGGCTTGAAGGTCAATACCAAAACCTTGAACTTGACCCAGAAACAGACTGGTAACCAGTGCAGATGTCGGAGCACCAGCTGAATATGGGCCCTCAATGGTGACCTAGTGAGGACACTGGCAGCTGCATTTTGTGCCAGCTGTAACTTCCTGATCAAAGGCAAGAGCAGGCCTGCCTAGAGAAAGTTACAGAAGTTTAGTATGGAAGTGACCATAGTGGCCATGTGGTCCGAGGACAGGTAGGGTGCTAGTAGCCTGGCTTGGCAAAGATGGAAAAATGCCATCTGATCTACTTTCGTGACCTGAGCCTCCATCAAAAGGGAGGCATCAAACCATCCTGAGCTGCAAAGAATGGGTGGTATAAAAATCCAAATAAATAAATTCCTGGTAACCGGTGCAGGTGTTAATTGCATCCCGTCCAGACATGGAAGGCACGCTTCTTGATCCTGTCCTCTTCAACCCACCGCAGGACCTCCATCTTGGAGGGGTTGAGATTCAGGCAACTCTGCCTGAGCCAGCCAGCCACTGCTTCCAAACATCTGGCAAATGTATCTGGGGGGATCTGTCTGTCCGTCCATTAGGAAGTAGAGCTGGGTGTCATCCGCATATTGGTGACATCCATTATATTCTGTACTAAAAATATACAGAAAAAATACACAGAAAAAAAGTCTTCCTATCTTTGGAAAAACAACAGAAAATCTCAATGCTTATAAAAGTTATCCAGAAAAACCAGTACGTGGACATCGTGCAGCTGTCATCAGTCCTGAGTATGATGATTTGGGCAATAGACTGGGTTTCCTGTTCCTGTCTTCCTTCAAACAGTCTAAGTGGACTACTTCCCTTTCAGAAGGACTTTTCCAGATGCAGACACAAACAGACCAGGATAACAATCTGCCTGGAGAAGGACTTAAAGTGGTGGACACTACAGCCATATTTCTCCAGTGCAGTCGGTCTCCTACAACCACATCAAATGGCCCTAACATTGGATGCCAGCAAGAGAGGCTGAGGAGCACAAGAGAAGTACAACAGCTTAGAAAGAACGCTCAGCATAAACAGGTTAAAGCCTTGAGAATGGTGCTGGTTAAACAAGCATGTGCAAACAGACAATATGTTGACAAAAGCACACACATATTGTTGACAAAAGGATGTCTGATGGCATGGAAATTGAATGGTTGGACTTTGCAGCACAAGGTTTTCCTGCAGACACAGTAGACATTATGTTGAAGTCCAGAAGACCTGACACTAAACAAATCCACAATCAGAGTTAGAGCACTGTTCACCAACCTGAATAAAATGCCTAATCTTAATCTCATTGATTTTCTGTTTGTTTCCTGCAGCAGACAAAGTCTGAATAAGAAGGTGTCATCTGTAACATTCTGGGTAAAACAATACACCCTCAAGGCATACAAGATGCAGAGTCTGAGTCCACCTAGAAGCGTGGCAACTCACTCAAACATAGTTACAGCAAATACTCCAGCCTTCTCTACCAGAGCATCTGTGCTGGAAATCTGCAGAGTGGCAACTTGGCCAACCATTTCAACTTTCATCAAACATTATGTACTGGACCAGATTAACTCAGCAGAGGCTTCCTACAGCCAAGGAGTGCAGTAACAGGTAGTGGCATCTTAAAGCATGTTGAACCCGGCCCTAGGTATAGCTTGGGTACTGCTAAACATTTTAGATGACTTCCTCCAATGAAGGAGAAAGAAATGTTGGAACCTACCTAAAGGTTTCTTCTCTATAATGTACTCAAGATAAAAACACAAACACACGCACAAATAAAACTGGACTTTAGAGAATTATAGAGCTGGGCTTAGATATAACTGGAGAGACAGCCATTGATTTCTCTAGGAGGGTTCCTTACAAAAAACTCTGTATAGACATGCCTGGAATGAGTGGATGTCTGACATAACCATTTTGAATGACTTCACTCTAATGAAGAGAAGAAACCACCAGGTAGGTTCTAATGTTTCATTCTCTTCTTAATCTATCATGCAACTAACTAGTAGTGCAGTCCTGGAGTAACAGAGTTACTCCAACTGTAAGTCAGTCAAACTCAGTGGACTTAAAGTAGAGTATC